>NW_007730579.1:123633-163372 GCF_000696425.1 Galeopterus variegatus
GTTCAGGGTTTTTTTTTTTTTTTTTTTTTTTTTTTTAAGGATGCCAGTAAGGGGATCTCAACCCTTGGCTTGGTGTTGTCAGCACCACGCTCAGCCAGTGAGCCAACCAGCCATCCCTATACAGGATCCGAACCTGTGGCCTTGGTGTTATCAGCACCACAGTCTCCCAAGTGAGCCACAGGCCGGCCCACCATGGTTTTTCTTGTTCAACATTATCAAAGAAATAATCTTAGTCTTCTGCTGAGATTGGCTTGGGCAGTTGCCTGGCTGTCCATGTGGGGAGGTGATCCGGGCATCAAAATGCTTCTTACACAGATCTCTAACTAATACACCTGTTTTAGTCCCACCCACATCCCTGGCCTTAGAGGTACCTGATGTCTCAAAGACCCAAATATTTCTAGGGTTCTATGGCAGGAAATTCGTTTATTTCTTATTGTGTTTTCCTGAGGGTGTTGGATGCAGCTTTCTCTGGTGTGACAAGGCATTTAGCACTCATCTATCCTAGCATTCATCTGGTCTCCAGCCTCCAAAATCCTGTTTATATCTCTCATGGGATGTTGTCTCTTCTCCCATTCTCTTCATCTTTGAGGATTTATGCCTTCTTTGTAAAATCCTTTACCATCATTGGGTGTGGTTTGGAAAAGGAGCAAAGACTGACAGACATTCAGGCACCATGCTTAATTGCAAGTTGGTTTCTTTAAGTAAAATAGGAATGATAATAGATGTAATAGTGGTAGGTGTAAAATCTATTTGCCAGGAACCATGCTAAAACTTATTTAAATATAATATTTCATTTTCAAATTTATCTTGCTTTCTTTCTTTCTATTATTATTTTTTTTCCATAGCATTTATCACTCACTGATATCCTTAGGACTGACTCATCTAATCTATCATCTGTCTCTCTCTTCTTTATTGGCAGCCTGTACAGGGAACCCTTGACCTTGGTGTTATATCACCGTGTGCTGTAACCAAGTGAGCTAACCAGCCAGCATATCTTGCTTTCTAGTAAGGAGTTTACAATTAGGTAGAGAAGACATACCCTAATCCATTAAATAGCCTGAAGTTCTATTGGATTTATAACCAATGCGGGTAGTAAGTGAAGGTGAAAATGCTCATGAGTTTGTAGTCCTCTTGACAATTCCATTTCTTAATACAAATATCGTCTAAATATGAGTCCTAAGTCCAGGTTGTTTGTTCCTAGCCCTTTACTATACTGTGATCTCACTCCAACTTCTCTGAAGCTCAATATACTCATCTGTTAAATAGGGGCTATAATTTCTGATCACCAAATGATATATTTTTTTTTTTAGGTGGCTGGCTGGTATGGGGATCAGAACCTTGACCGTGGTGTTATAACACTGTGCTCTAACCAACTGGGCTAATTGGCCAGGCTCAAATGATTATTTAAATAACCTCGAACTACTATTACCAGATATAGAAACAACTAGAAGGTAATAATTACAGAACTGGCGGGTTAGAAATAAACTGTCTATAGTACATTTTGGTCTAGAGTGCTATCTCCCATTAGAACTAATGGCATACCATCGTTCATATGGGAAGAGTCTGAGGCCAATCCATGACTACTTTTGTTAATTGTTATCCTTTGGCTCTTCCATGGGCCTTAGAAACTTTAAGGGAGAAAATGTCCTGAATTTCTATTGGAAATTCACTGGAAACTGTCCATATATTTTATTCATTATTGATGAGGAAAGCAAGAGTCTGCTCTGATTACTTTTATGTAACCTGACTTTTTGTGAACTGCCCTCTTTTATCTCATTTCTGATATATACACTCATAGTTGTATGTTTTTTTTGTTTTTGTTTTTTTTTGTTTTTATACTTTTTAATTCTGCAGGTTCACTTTCACAAATTTTACAAATTTCCTGCTTAACATTTTTATTATACTTTTAAAGAAGAAATGAATTTATGACAATTATTAAACCCTCAATACCCTATATAATTTCCATTCTTTTTCTTTAAAAGCCATCTCAGTTCTTTAATCAGTTCTTCAACAAATCCATAAATATTCACTGAGCACATACTATGGGTCAGACACTGTTTTTAGGCTCTGAGTAAACAAAAGTAAACCCAGCAACCACTTGCCAAGGGAGGTTACACTGTAGCAGAGACAGTGAGTGATTCCTGATCTTCTGTTTAGGTGTAAACACTTATACCAAAAGCAATATATTCTTCACTCTTAATCATTTACACAAGATTTTGAATATAAAGTAAAGCTCCAACTAATTTTAGAAAATTTTAGTCTCAGATGACACCCACCTGAGAGCTAACAAGGTGTCCAGCTGTCTCTCCCTCCATCACCTGACAACCTCCCCTCCTCTGCTGCCCTCATGCCCCACACACCGAGCTGAGTTAGGTGCCCTCTCCTCCATACTGCAGTGCTATACACGGTACAACCCCTACCACAGCCTCCACTGCTCTGTCACAGTCATTGATTTGAAACTGACACTCCTCCTTCAAGAATGCCTTCTTTTTAACTGCTTTTCATCTGTGCCTGACACATAATTGGCACTCAAACACTCACTGAATGGGAGGGCTGAATACTTCCTGTGGTGTGGAGGCTCTTCTTCGCATGGTCTTCTGATGCCTGGGGTGGAGCAGGCCTGTATGACTCTCATTGTGAGAATCTTTGTGCAGTTGCTGGGCAGCATGATGACAATGGCACCATAAATACACTATAGAATAAATTTAAATCACAGCTGAAAAAATAATATATCCATTTGAGTATCCATTCTGCATAATGTATCCATTCTGGAAAGAGGACTTGGTTGGGCCTTCAGCTTCAGAGGCATGACATTTCACTTTCAATACCAAGTCAAAGGTTCTTTCTGGATTTTCCCTCGACTTGCGGTATTTTCCACTGCACGTGCACCCGGAATTGGGTTCGTTGCATTTCAGACTGCAAACTCAGAGCTCAAGTGGGTGCTCCCGGCTCCTGCCTCACTCCAGCTGTGGGCTGATGACCGCTCTCTGGAATCCAGAGCGGCCCCCCTTCTGATGCAGGAATGTTCAGACATGTGCACCTGCTAAATAGCCAGTTTCTGAGGCTGGGAAGTCCAAAGTCCACGTGGTGGTGACAGTGACCCAGGGGTCTCACATTGCAAGATGGTGGAAGCAGAGAGAGCACCATAGTTGTATGTTTTAAAAGCACATGAATTATAATCAGTCTGCAAGGCAGTCAAACATTATATTGTAAAGCCACTTAAATGCTTTAAGTCTCAATTTGAAAAGAGGTGATAATAACAGTTATTTCATAGGAAGATATTTAGAATTACATTTCAAATTCAAAAATTGATATATGAAGCCCCTCAGCATAGAGCGTGGCATATAATCAAGGCCAAACCAGTATTAACTATTTTTATATATCCTAATATAATGCCACTAATAAAAATGTCAATGACCTTGCTTCTCTGGGGATGCTGCTCTCTACCAGGTGACACTACAGTATCCTCTTACCAATTGCCTATACTGAAGTTATACCATTATTAAAACAATTTTTTAAAAAACAACAAAAAAATGCAGTCTCTGCAGGTTGCTGGGGTTCTTACGCTTAATGTGTTACTGCCACTTAAGACATACTGAAGTGGCTTCTCCATGACACTATATCCACTCCCATTATTTGGTAAAATTGGACATTTCACCCTTTGGTTTCTATTCTACCCTGCCTACACTGACACACGTAAAACATTACTTCCCATTCTTTTCCCATGACTTTTCTCTTTTACTGTAAACTAAAGGCATTGCGAGGGTAGTTATCATTTCCTTTGCTTAATAACTGTTTTTGATGTGAACGAACAGACCCATGTGAGTTTGTCGTTGTCTGGCTACTGCTAAGCTATGGCTAAGGCCTGGAATCCTCACAGTGCCAATTGTCTAGCTCTTAATCCTGTTCTTGAAACCACTTGTAAAGCTAGGCGACCATGCTGGTTGTCATGGCTCTTTTACCTGCCGGTAATCCTGCACTGACTGGGCTGATGGTTGAGATAGGGCTGGGTCTGGAGCTCCCAGACCCCTCAAGCCCACTCACAGACTGGGTCACAAACCCTTCACATGCCAGGCTGGGTCACCAGACCCCTTCATGAAGGTCTATAAGCTAGGCAACTGGCCACACGGTCCTTGGAAGCTGTGGGTCTGGAAAAACATGGCTGTACAGGGTGGGCCCCCAAGGCAGTAAAATACCAGCCAAAGCAGCACTACCATGCAGGCGCACCTACTCCACCCACATGCACAATGTTTACTGAATGACCCTGAACCAGCCCCAAGGGGAGCCTGACCAAATTATTCCATTTTCCCAACAATCCACCCCTTCAGGGTCCCTCGCCATACAATCTATGTGTTCAGAATCTTCCAAGGGCCGGCCTGTGGCTCACTCGGGAGAGTGCGGTGCTGATAACACCAAGGCCACGGGTTCGGATCCCATATAGGGACGGCCGGTTCGCTCACTGGCTGAGCGTGGTGCTGACAACACCAAGCCAAGGGTTAAGATCCCCTTACCGGTCATAAAAAAAAAAAAAAAAAAAAAAGAATCTTCCGCAATGTTCCCTTAGCGAGGATAAATGACCTTTACATTTATATATCCTACTGTCTGTTCAATATGCCTTAAGGCTTGCAGTTCTGTCCCTTTAACTGTCAGCTGCATATGTCTGGTTAGTAGTCACCATTGTTGTGATCCTCCATGCAAATCCTGCAGTCATACTGATGGGCAGTTCAATGCATATTCAGCAGGCCAACACGTTGAGCACATGACTCTGGTGCAGTGCCTGCAGCCAGAACACTATGGGTGAAAAGACAGAAGAGTTATTGGTACCAATAGGGGAAGTTCTTGCCCCTCTGATAAGATACATGCCAGTTTGTGATCCTGAGAAAAGATGGTTGCAGGAGTAGGTATCTTACCTGGCTTATGATATGATACTTTATCTGGTAACACTGTCGTATCTGTAGGTTCTACACATAACAGTAGAGGGGAACTCATAATTGGCCTTAATGATAATACAAATATGCCCTTTGGAGCAGAGCACTCATCTGTTCCAGACCATGCCACCTTTACTCAAGGAGGCCAGGTTACTTGTCACCCAAGATGAAACTTGCAAGCCTTCCTCTAATCCTTTTCCCCAAGGCCCTATTAAACCTATCCAGCATATATGGGGAGCTTTTATTCTCCAAGGCCATTCTCATTGTACTGTCTGTCCCTGTTGCAAACAGGTTGGGGTCAGTAAAAGAATATTTCCATTCTTGCCATATCCTGGCTCCAAAAGCTTATCTTTAGTAGTGATTTGCAGCTGTATAGGTGCTGCAGCCCAATGCAACAGAGCTTCCACTGGAGAGGGTCCACCCTTGCAGAGTCTCTCATTTAGACTTTTGACTGTCGGCCATAATCGCCATGCCCATCCCTTTAGGGATTGGGGTTGGGTAGATAGCCTTAGTCCCTTTTTAAAAAGGCCATTGTACCATTCAATCATTCCCGCCTGGGGATGATATGGCACATGTAACTTCCACTGAATGGACAACTGGGAGGCCCACCTCTGAACACCATGTCCAGTAAAGTGGGTTCCATTATCACTTTCTATAACTATAGGCCAGCCATACATAGCAGCAAGGCTATTCAGTGCCTTCACAGTGTTTACCTGGTCTGGGGCCTTACAAGGCCATACAAACAGAAGACCAGTAGCCATATCAACAGCTGTGAAGATGTATCTGAAATTCTATGACCTTGGCAGTGGTCTGACAAAGTCCACTTGCCATCGAGTCAGGGGCACCCTTCCTCAAGTTATTTGCCCATCTGTATGGGGAACCTGCGGGGATGTGGGCTCTCTTGAGCACATACTGGACAAGCACAACAGGTGTTCACTACATCTTCCTATTTTATAGGCAAGGCCCATCTTTGAGCCGCCATCCACATGGTTTTACTGCCAGCATGGTGCATTCGTCGATGTAACCACTGGACTACATCAGTAGCTGGGGCTCTCTCCAGCCATCTTACCTTAGCCAAAGCATCGGCTTCATCATTTCCTGGACTGGCTAGGGGGAAATGTCCTGTGACATGGAAAAGAGTTACTTCTTTCTCATGCCCCAACTCCCATAACTCTTGCCACATGGCTTGTCCCCACATGGGATGGTGGCCTACCATCCACCATTGATATTTCCAAGTAGAAATCCAAAGTGTTAAACCTTTGTACACAGCCCAGCTGTCAGTACAGATGGTTAATGGCCCAGGCTCATTCTTTATCACCATCCATACTGCTCTCAATTCAGTGCATTGACTGCTTTACCCTGTGCCATTTTCATACCACATGGTATTTGTTAAGGGCTGGACAGCAACCGCTGTCCATGATACTGAAGGTCCCATGCTAGAGCCATCTGTATGCCAAGCTTGCTCTGTGATAGGTCCCTGTGCCTCATGGAAAGGTGTAGCCTCCACCTCCATGGGTAACGGTTGTGTCAAAGTTTCCTCCACAACCTGTACTGGTCCTAGCACAGTTTGCAACTCTTTGGACAGAGGACTCATTGACACAGTGCTCCTTTGTTCTATATATGCTCCCCATTTAGACAAAGTGGGAGTCTGAGCTACACCCATTTTAGGGTTGGTTGCCCACATGCGCAGCAAACCTATTATGGGCTATGTCGTCCTTACTAGGACTTTGGCAGTTCCTGTGATAGCTTCAGTGGCTATTGAGGCAAAATACACAGCTGCTAGCTGCTTCTCTATTAGGGTGTAGCGCACTTCAGTGCCCTTCCAGAGCTGAGACCAGAATCCTACAGGTGTGCGGAATCAGTCTTGTCTCTGCCACAAACCCCATCCTAACCGCTCCTGGGTTATATGTACACCTAACTCAAACAGCTTAGGGGTGTCAGCCACTTGTAAAGTTTGTACTTGCTGTATTGCCCTTTTCATAGCCCAGTAAACTTGTTCTACTTCCTCAGTCCAATCCCAGAGGGCTCCTTTCTTTGTCAATGCATATAGTGGGCATGCCATTTGGGCCATATGGGGTACAAAAGCTCTCCAATACCCCCAAAGTCCCAAATACGTCTGTAGCTGAGCTACAGTTGTGGGTCAAGGGTATGCCTGTACCTTATCTACAATAACTTCTGGGATGACCCCTGTCTTACCCGACCAGACCATTCTCAGGAATTTGACTGACAGCCCAGGTTCTTGAACTTTGGCTGTGTTCACGGCCCACCCACATTGTTCCAAATGACTTAGCAGGGTTGGAGCTGCCTGGGTTAAATCTGTAAGAGAATCAGAGGTTAAAAACACATCATCAATGTAGTGAAACATTGTAACCATGCTGGGCCTAGTCCACTTGGCTAGGTCCCCAGCCACCAAACCATGACGGATGGTTGGGCTATGCAGACAACCTTAGGATAATACTTGAAAGGTCCACTGTCTTCCTTCCCACATGAAGGCGAACTGATCTTGGCTATCAGCCAAGATTGGAATGGAGAAAAAAGCATTTACAAGGTCCAGTAAATAATGATAAGTCCCCAGCTGAGTCATCAGCTGATCTATCAAGCCATGAACTGAAGGCACAGCTGCATGCAAAGGAAGCACTACTTTGTTCAGTTCTTAATAATCTACAGTCATTCTCCAGGTACCATCAGGCTTTTTCACTGGCCATACTGGAGCATTAAATGGGCTCAGAGCTGGGAGAATAATATCAACTTTCTCTAATTCCAATACAGTAGCACTTATCTGTGCATGTCCCCCTGGTAGGTGACACTGCTTTACATTAACTACACGTCTTGGCTTGGGTAACACCTGTGGGTCATGTTTAGCATATCCTTTTAACACCGGCTTTGCTGTCTGTATTCACAGCCAAAACTCTCCAATTGTTGTTAGCAGGTGCAAACCATAAAGTACATCCATACCCAAGATGTAGTCAGCTACAGGAGATATACATACAGTATATACATGAGGAGGTAATCTTCCTATGCTCAATGGCAATGACACAGCTTTGACCTCAGTAGTATGTCCTCCATAGCCATCTATACAAACTGTGGCCCCTGGAAACTTATCTGGATTGCCATATATCAGGCTACATTCTGCACCTGTATCCACCAGTGCCAAAACATGCTGCACATTCATCCTCGACCAATATATTGCCAATTCAACATGAGGCTTCCAGTCCTCACCTGCCCCCCAAAGATGTGTACTTTGGCCTGCTCCTTAAACAGAATGCCTCTAATCATCCACCTCCTCGGGAGCAACCATCTAAAGTCCTTTAAATCCACTGAGCGTACCTTGCCACCTGCTTCCCGACGTTTGGTGAAACACTGTTCAGGGCATAATTCATGCCACAAGGCAAACAGAACTGCATTTAGTTGCTGGTCAATTTTCTTTTATCAAGCCCTGCTGCAAGCAAGTCAAGCCACATATGCTTATGGCTAGTCTTGCTTGGTCCCTTTGGGATAAAATCACAAGTACTTCTTGGGGGTTTGGTCTTAGCCACCTTCCAGACCCCTTTTGCTTGTCTGCTATCCTCTACTTCACCCAAGCCACTATCATGGTTGTTACCTCATGTATAGGACGACCAATATATAGGTCCAGTATGGCCATCAGTGACCCAAAGGATGTTGACAGGGCATTTTGCAGCACTATGTCTCTCATGCTGCCTGTAAAGTTTTCATCGTCTGGGCCACTAATGTTCACATTAAACATGGACTGCTGCATCCCCAGCTCTTGAATGATTTGGACCAGCTCTTCATACTTTTGCCATTTACTAACAATCTTGGGCAGTTCTCCAGAATTTACCCACAAAGTTCCGGCAGCTGCACTCACCCAGTCCATCAAGGAGTGATTACCTCATCCGGGTGCACACCTGCGGCTATTCTACAGCTGCTGTCTCAAGGATGGGTGTATGGTGATGGAGGCCAACTTCTCCACCTCCTCACTAGAGCACATTACACTATCCACTTCTAGGTCCCATAACCACAACAGCCAAGCAGCCAGCGTCTCCCCATGTTTCTGCCTAAACTGTCTCCCCAAGTCAACCAGTTCAACCTGGGTATAGGGGTCATAGGTGGTGAACTGGATCATCTGTGGATCGCCCACCGGTTGTCCATCCAATCCCATAGGCTGCTTGTGCCTCAATTTCTCATACACAAGAGGTCGTGCCTGGAGATGCATGGTTTCCCCCAACTCACCTTTGGGTTGGTCATCTTCCCTGGTGTGAGGGGCAGGAGTGGCCAGTCACTGCACATTGTCGTCTAGGACATTTATCCATGCTTCCAACAACTCTGCTTTCTGCCACAAATCTCGATCAGTTTGCAGCATAGTTAACAGCAGCCAGGCTCTGGTCAGCAGAAAAGTAGCCACCGGGCACCACATGCTCAAGGATGCCTACATTTCCTACTACTTCCAAGGGCTTTCGGCTTCTGTACCTGCTTAGAGTCCTGCCAACCACACCAATTTGTCTGGCTACCACTAAGCTATGGCTAAGGCCTGGAATCCTCACAGTGCCAATTGTCTAGCTCTTAGTCCTGTTCTTGAAACCAACTGTAAAGCTAGGCGACCACGCTAGTTGTCATGGCTCTTTTACCTGTTGGTAATCCTGCACTGACTGGGCCGATGGTTGAGCTAGAGTTGAGTCTGGAGCTCCCAGACCCCTCAAGCCCATTCACAGGCTGGGTCACCAGACCCTTTCATACAGGTCTATAAGCTAGGCAACCTGCCACACGGTCCTTGGAAGCTGTGGGTCTGGAAAAACATGGCTGCGCAGGGCAGGAGCCAGAGGCAGTAAAACACCAGCCAAAGATGCGCTGTTGTGCAGGTGCACCTACTCCACCCACACAAACAATGTTTATCGAACTACCCTGAACCGGCTCCGAGGCGAGGGGAGCCTGACCATATTATTCCATTTTCCCAACACTTGTTCATTTGACAATTTATCTCTCTTTAGTAAGTATTGACTCCAAATATACTGGGAGCCAGTCTCTGTACTTAACTTTTCTGGGCTGTTACTTCAGTCTCACAATATTGCCAACTCTTCTCAATGTTGTCATCATCAATTGTGGGTAATAATCGCTTCTGTCCATCAAAAGACTCTGTATGTGAACAAGTTTTAAGATCTGCTGAGTAATAAATACAGTGTCAATACCAAGTTAATGATTGATGATACAGCACAGCGTCCTGATCCGCAGCAGTCTCGCCACTGGCAGTTTTATTTTGGAGCGCCATCTAGTGTCTAATTTCACAAATAACATCCTACATTGTAAATGCCTTGGGACAGGGAAGTATTAAAACCAAAGCAAATCTATTTCTCAATTGTTTTCCTTAAGTAATTTTACTAATCTTGGAAAATTTAAAGGATAAAAGAATCTTTATGTTCAATTTTCGACTTAGAACTGTTTACAAATACTATTTAGTAATTGAATGTTTTAAATTTAATTAGTGTATGTTTTGCATTTCACAGGTGAAAAAACAATTGGTGGGGGTGCCTTTTCTGTTGGACTTTTATACAACCTGCACTTTAGTGCGATCTGCTTTTCGGAGTTTTGTTTGGGGTCTGTGTGTTTAAGGCCATGTGGTTCTAATCAAGGCGTCGGGTTGATTTTAGATACACTGTAAAGTCATAAACTCCTTAAATAGCTTTATCCTTATTGGCATATAATAATCATGTGTGTGTGTGTGTGTGTGTGTGTGTGTGTGTGTGTGTGTGTGTGTTTAGGGTACATGAACTAAAATCAGTCTTCAGCGCTATCTTGGAGAAGTCTAAATTCTCAGTTCCCATTTCCATATTGGTGAGGTGGTAATGATTGTAATGGTAGTTAACTCCTCTGATATTAGTAGCAGGAACGCAGTGCATATAACACTTGGTGCACAGGAAGGGTTCAGTTAACTGTTATCTTTATTAGTATGATTGACACTTTTAAACCAACAGTTGTACAATTGTGCCACTCGTTTCTACACAAAAGTGCATGTACAATATTTTTAAACAATTTTTATTAATTTAACAAAAAGTTCTAATGGCAATTCCAAAATATTAGGTAAATATGTTTTGCAATGTATTGTACCTTTTATAATACTTCATATACATTTATTAAGTTCTAACTATGTGCTTTACTGCTATGTTCTGTCAGTTTTCCTGATGCATTCTGAGGATGTGTCAGGGAACAATTTTGGTCTCAGCCCTTGAGGTGCTCCCAGGCTGGTGGGGAAAATATTTCTGCTCAGGCTTAATATCCTAATAGCTGGCCATTTGTCTGCAAAGACTGAAAAAAGAACAGAAAGTTTCTCTGGATTATTTAGGCTGGAAATCTCCTGAAGTTCCTTCCTGCGTATTTCTTCTCACGCTGCCATACATTGTGGGTTTCATAGCAGGCCGCAGCACTAACACTTCACGTTCTTTGAGGCAGGCACTGCCAGTGGGGTGGCTGCTATAAGTAGCTTCTCCCCTTGGTGAGTCAGGAAAAGAACAGATATTAGTCACTCAAAGTTAAGGCCTATAACAGGGTTTATTAATGTTAAATTAGCTACCTCCAAAAGCTGACAGACCCCACACTGGCATGGTAGAAAGAGGAAGTGAAAGAAAAATCAGCTGTCAGCTCCTATGCATTACACCTGTCGCAACATTCTCTTTTGAGTGTGTCTTGCTGTCTGAGTATGTCTCTCACGCTCCATTACAGCCTTTTAAACTTTACATTCTGCTCTGAATATTTAACTTTGTCCACCAGGGTTTCCAGAGCCTGAAGAATGTGACATGAAATAAAATTAGCCAACCTATTATATTCACGATGTGTGTAAATACAAGAATACACAATGTATTGCAATATTGCAATATTTTAACTATGTCTTCAGCTTACTGATGTTTATCTTGAGGGCATCAATATTGAGTGGGAAGACCACATCTTTAATCCGAACTTTCCTTTGGAGCTCACTTTAATAGGCTTTTTTGTTCCTCACAGGCTCATTCAATCTTATTTCAAAATCTGAGACTCCTGAAGACCTTCCAGAATTCAGGTCGCTTTAAAGCTGATGGCCAAAAGTTTTGTGTCTTTCAATTTTCAGAATGGCTTGTAAACATTCTGATTCAAAGCCTCAGAACAAGCTAACCAAGTATCGAAGTATAATTTTCAAAAAGTTTAAAACGTGACTCCCATACAAGTACTGTATGCAGCAAGATTATGCATAGGTCAAAGAATGATTTAACTCATCATTAAGGGAGCAAGCAGCATGATAAAGTTAGGTCAAAGGAGAATACATGAGAACAAAATACATATTTAGTCAGGAAAAGAAAGAATGCTGGAAGAAGACTGAAAAATCAGGTACAAAATTGGTTAACGTACTATCAGGTAATGCAGTCATAACTTTTACGGTTATCTGTTCTACTGGAAATAATTCATTTGTATCTCTGTTAGATAAAATTCTTTTTTTCTTTTTTTTTTTTTTAAAGATGACCAGTAAGGGGATCTTAACCCTTGGCTTGGTGTTGTCAGCACCACGCTCAGGCAGTGAGCAAACCGGCCACCCCTATATAGGATCCGAACCCGCGGCCTTGGTGTTATCAGCACCGCACTCTACCGAGTGAGCCACGGGCCGGCCCTAGATAAAATTCTTATTAATTTATTAGCCTCTACAAGTGAACATCTAATTTTACATATTCTAGGCCTAATCAAAATTCAGAGTTAGGGCTGGCCTGTGGCTCACTTGGGAGAGTGCGGTGCTGATAACACCAAGGCCATGGGTTCGGATCCCTATATAGGGATGGCCGGTTCGCTCACTTGGTAGAGTGTGGTGCTGACACCACCAAGTAAAGGGTTAAGATCCCCTTACCGGTCATATTTTTATTTTAAAAAAAAAAAGTCAAAGGTACCTTCACCTAAAGCTGTGCTGTCCAATATGGTAGCTACTAGCTGCATGTGGCTAATCTGAATAGAAATGTTCTGCAAGTGTAAAATACACACCAGATTTTGAAGATTTACCATTTAAATAATGTAAACGATGTCATTTTTAAAAATATTGGTTATATGTTGAAGTGATAATATTTTGGATATATTGAGTTAAATAAAATATATCATCAAAATTAATATCACCTGCTTATTTTTATTTTTTTGATATAACTACTAAAAAATCAAAAATTATGTATGTGACTGACATTCTATTTTACTGTCTAGTGCTACCTTAGAACATCAGATGACCCATAAGTGGACTTTTTAGACAATACTCTAATACAGCTTAGAAAGACATGAAATGTTTTTGCCTTGTTTTTCAGTATTGCATAGCTTTTTTCAGCACAAGTTAGAGGGATTTGGAGAAGGGTTACTTGTTCCTCTGCCTTCTGCCCTCTACCATGCAGCTGGTAGGTTGGGGGCAAGATTCTGGGTGGCTGGATGTCCTAATGGCTTGAGGTCTGGACTTTAGATTTGAATGTACAGAGATGTGATTTAATTGATTCAACCAGAATGATCAATATTAGAGAACTGCATCACAGTAATCAAATTTACATGCCAATGATCGATACACCAGGATGCCAATTTATAGTGAAGGGAAGTCCAGCAACCTGGTATTCAAGACTCCACACAGCTGTTTGCCTGGTGGAGATAAAAACTCAGCTAAGTTTCAGATGAGGCAGGGACTCATGGCACATAGAACAGAGTGACATGTTCTTATTTTATTTATTTTACTAAAATTTATTAGCATGATGAAGGTAATTTAGTTGTCTGTACACTTTCAATAGTTTCTCACAATTACTATTCCCGAAGTCACACTGGGGGATGGCCAGTCTAAAGCGGTTTTCTATGGCTGTTTATTCATCCATCACTAATCTCATTAGGCTGTTAATTCTCAGAGGACATAAGCAGTAGGAGACACTGTTTCCCTTTTTTTTTTTTTTTTGAGCATGGCTGGCCAGGATGGGGAACCAAATCCTTGACCTTGGTGTTATAACACCATGTCCTAACCTACTGAACTAACCTGCCAGCCACTCTTTCCGAATACTGAACAAATGCTATTCAATGAAACTATGGGGTTATCCTCAGTCTAAAAGAAGATGCCTCAAAAAAAAAAAAAAGGCAAGAAAAGATGATGCCTCATTTTTCATTCATCACTGAACTCAATTTGTATAGCCCCATAGGAATTTACCACAACCCAAGGCTGACATCTTTAACATATTTTTCATGTAAACATATATTTAAACAGGAATTTCCTGTGAGTTATAATACTTTGTTCCCAAATATAAATATATAATTACATTAAATATGTGAGCAGAAAGTTTACCTTGCCTTTTCTCTCAAGGAAAAAATTGCAATTACTTGGAGCCAAATGGTGAAATATGAAGTAGCAAAGCAAACTTTAGAATAGAATACAGATGGCTAGTTTTAGAGGGGATAAGAAGAGGTAATATTAAGCTCATCAACAACAGATGGTTTATATATTCTAGTACTTGTCCTTATCTTTGTTTAAAATTTTGTGCTCTAATTTTTTCTATTTCCAATCTATCATTTATCTTACAAGTTAAGAGGAGCTTTTCAGTAGTTGCTTTATTTTCATCTATATGTCTGAGTTCCCAGTTAATGTCCTTCTATATTATGACATGTATGAAGTGTTGTTGCTGGAAATAATCTAGAATTTTTACGGGCTGAAATTAATCTCTTCATTGCAACGTATAAAAATAAATCAACGCTTGTTTTCTTTGAAAACAGATCATCTTAATGTCCCCAACTGCTTAGTCTATTGGGGGTTCTTTGCAGGCTTAAGGGATCTCCCTTCTTCCCTTTTTATCCTTATTCTTGAGGGCCAGACCCCCTGCCTTGAACAACTCAGAGGGGAATCTCAGAGCTTTTTAAAAACAGCCCAATTTCTCGCCTTTGGAGAAGTGAAAAGGGCGCCCCGCCCCCATCTATGAAAAGAGGGATTTGATAAGACAGTCTTAATTTCTTCGAAGCAAAGATTTGTCTCTAATCTCCCACCACCCAGGACCCCCCCAAGGCTTACGAACCCCCTTCCATCCCTCCCTAACCGCTTTGGACTGGCCCTGGTATCCTTGCCCCAGTCCACAGTTCCTGCGGCTCTGTCTGCAGAATTCACAGAGGACCTGTGTTACTTCCCTTGCGAAGAAGAAGAATTATCGTGAAAATTTAGGTGTAAACCATTTCGTTTTTGTCCCCAAAATAAGGGGAGCATGTGCCCAACCATCCCTGGGAAAAAGAACTTTCAGGGGCAAAGGAGCGAATAGGTAATTTAGAAGAAAAACAGAAAGTGGTCTCTGACAGCCCTGGACTTACTTGGGAGTTGGGGGAGTTGGGGACGCCTGGACGCGTTGTCTTCGTAGTTGCGGAAAAAATAAATGGAGAGCACGAAGCCTAAGCCTTCTAGGATCCCTTCCTGACCAAACCCGAGTGATTTGATGGAGGGCATTTTAATATTTTCCCCCTTTTGTGAGGTGGAACAAACACAACTTGGATGCAGCGCGGCAGCTCAGAGCCTGCCAGCCAGGCGGGAGACCGGAGCACCAATCAGCGCGCGCCTGCGCTCTATATATACGGCGGCCCTGCCCGCGCCGCTTCATCGGCGCTTTGCCTTCTGTGTCCGGGTTGTTCATCCTCAAGATGTCCGAGACTGCTCCTGCCGCTCCTGCCGCCGCTCCCCCGGCGGAGAAAGTTCCTGTGAAGAAGAAGGCGGCCAAAAAGCCTGCCGGTGTGCGCCGTAAGGCATCGGGGCCTCCGGTGTCCGAGCTGATCACCAAGGCTGTGGCTGCCTCCAAGGAGCGCAGTGGGGTGTCCCTGGCCGCGCTCAAGAAGGCGCTGGCGGCCGCCGGCTACGATGTGGAGAAAAACAACAGCCGCATCAAGTTGGGCCTCAAAAGCCTAGTGAGCAAGGGCACCCTGGTGCAGACCAAGGGCACCGGCGCCTCGGGTTCCTTCAAGCTCAACAAGAAAACAGCTTCCGGGGAAGCCAAGCCCAAAGTCAAGAAAGCGGGCGCCGCCAAGCCCAAGAAGCCCGCCGGCGCAGCCAAGAAGCCGAAGAAGGCGACGGGCGCGGCCACCCCCAAGAAGAGCGCCAAGAAGACCCCGAAGAAGGCGAAGAAGCCGGCTGCGGCTGCTGTGACCAAAAAAGTGGCCAAGAGTCCAAAGAAGGCTAAGGTTGCCAAGCCCAAGAAGGCAGCCAAGAGTCCAGCTAAGGCCGTGAAACCCAAGGCCACCAAGCCCAAGGTTGTCAAGCCCAAGAAGGCGGCACCCAAGAAGAAGTGAGCTTCTTCTAAAACCCCAAAGGCTCTTTTCAGAGCCACCACTGACATCAAAAAGAGAGCTGGATATTTGTTTTTTTCTATCTGCCTTGCGCTTTTCACCCCTACTCTGGAGCACAATTGCGGAGGCTGGCACTTCCAAGTTGGGCTGGAAAGGGTGGCCATAGTGAGGTTAGTAACGCTACGACTCCTTCCGATAGCTAGCCTGTCCCGCCTGGCCAGCTGCTCTGAGGCGTTTTCCGCGGGCTGTACTCGGGATAAACCTCCAGCCCCACCCCGTGGGCTACAAAAACAGCCGCAGATAAGCCAGTTTCTTAGTCCTAAGGAATACGCAGATTGGACCAAAAAGTAATTCAAAAGTCCCGCCCTGCTCTGGGGTTGGCGCACTTCTCCAGCCCATGATTTTCATTCTGTATTTAACTGGGTGGTGCCCGGCGTTTATTACACGTTTTGCTTCAATTGGGTTTGGAAGTTTTTCCTTTTCGCTTGGTAAATGTGTTTGGTATTTCGGACACTTCCCATGTGATCGGTAGTCAAGTTGGTTTCTCCTAGGAGTGTTGGTAACATCCAGCCCGGGGAGGAGAGTGGGTGCAGGCCCTTTGTCCTGCATCCGTCTGCTGTTGGTTCCCCACAACAAAGGAATAAAGGAATATACAAAAAGCAACCCCGGGGAGGAGAGTGGGTGCAGGCCCTTTGTCCTGCATCCGTCTGCTGTTGGTTCCCCACAATAAAGGAATATACAAAAAGCAACTACAGCAGCGGCAACGACCCTTCCACTCGGGACAATGCTGGACTAGGCATCTTCTGTTCCTTTTATGCAGCTTTCCGCAAACGCGTGATGGCTTTGAGCACATCAAAAACAACTTTGAGTCAGCCATTTTGTCCTGGCGTGAGGGTTTCCTTTCCTCACTTCAGATAGGCTTTAACACCCCAAAATCC
The DNA here is from genome assembly GCF_000696425.1 of Galeopterus variegatus. Taxonomy (NCBI): domain Eukaryota; kingdom Metazoa; phylum Chordata; class Mammalia; order Dermoptera; family Cynocephalidae; genus Galeopterus; species Galeopterus variegatus. Next base: position 140,771 of record NW_007730579.1, read on the forward strand.
AAGTTGCTTTTAATGCATTTTTGTGCAGTCCACGCGGAGAACAAAGTATTGGTTAACTGTCGGAAGTGTGTGTATGGACGAGGAGCATGTTTCTAATAAAGGCCTTTAGTTTTCACTTACGAGTGCTCTCTGCATTCTGACACATCCAAGGCGTTTCTCCTAGATACAGAACGTCCAGCGTCCTGGTTTTTATTCTGGTGGACAGATTTTAGCGAGGCCCAAGTTGGAGAGACAGGCTTCTGGAGAGCAGCTCACTGATTCTGTCATTTCCACAACGATGAATCTAGCGTAAGTTAATTATCCCATTAATCGTAGTGACGGCGGGATTCATCCACAGGAAGGAAGCGAAGGGAAGGGAAGGGAAGGCGGGAGGAAGGAAAATTTTTCCCGTGGCTTCTTCCGGTAATTTTGTGCTGTTAGCTTTACGTTAACATTAAATGATTAAGCCCTCTGTATTTTGGTGTGAAGTTTATTATATGGGCTCATTTTCTTTTCCGAGACCATTAGTGAACTCTCATTTCTGATTCCTCCTCCCCACTTTGGATTCGGCCTTTATCACAGGCTAAGTTACATGGACAGGTGAAGTAAACCTCAGGTTTCTATTTTGTTCCTTTGGTGTTTCTGGCCATTAGTAAGGTGTAGGATTATAGTTTTTTAAGTATTGTTGACAGCACGATCTTCAATACTGAGAAGAACACCTGACACATAGCAGGTCAAATAGTAACTGAATGATTAATGAACTGAGATGTTATGACATTAATAACTGGTAGGGCTAATTGCCTCATTACTCTTCTTTTTCAGAATTTTCCTGTTTACTCTATTTTCTGTGTATTTTGTTTTTTCGTTTGTACTTCAAGATGCTCCCCTTCCTACTCCTCCAGCCTCAACATGCATAAAAAACCCTTAACACACTACTAATAGTTTTATTGGGATTAGATTAAACTCAAATTAATTTGTGGAGATGCTGACTTTTCTTATTCAAGAAATCTGTTTTTCTATTTCTTTAAGTATTTTGTTAATTGCCCAGAGAGTTTTTGCATTTTCTTTGCAGATATATATTAACATTTCTTATTACCTTTATTCCCAGATATTTTATCTTCTCTGTTGCTGCTGGAAATAGTAACCTATGAGATTTTAGATTTCCTAAGTTATTTCTTAAATAAGCCCTGCGTCTTTCTAGTTTATGGTTTTGTGTATCGTTTCTTCCTTTTTATCTGTCTCCCTCTAGCAAAATCTCACAATTCTCAAATGCCCTCTACTTTATACGATTATTTCTTTATCATACTAGAACATCTAATGAACACCCATAGACCTTTGTTTATGTCACTAAATTAGCATTAAACACAAACTTCATATTGTTGTTTTTGGGGTTATTTTACCTGCTACACTGAATTATAAACTATTTGATAGTAGATACCCTGTTTTATAGATCTTTGTATCTGTAACACAATAAAACGTCATACACATAAGATACTCAAAGTGTTTGTGATATTTAATTAGTATTTAGATATCATAAGGCTCTGTGAAGTACAAATGAGCCAGTGTTCCTACTACTCCAGTTTTTTGGTATATAGGTTCAGTCTAAGCTTGAGGGTTCCTTATTTTGAGACTCCTCTGCCCTTCTACACCAGCTTTATCGTTGCTTAATTATTTGGTTTAGTATTGAATATTTTTTTTTTTATAAAGATGACCGGTAAGGGGATCTCAACCCTTGGCTTGGTGTTGTCAGCACCACGCTCAGCCAGTGAGCAAACCGGCCATCCCTATATAGGATCCGAACCCGTGGCCTTGGTGTTATTAGCACCGCACTCTACCGAGTGAGCCACGGGCCGGCCCTAGCTACTCAGTTATTGAAGGCATTTATGCGTGAGTGAATTAACAATCTGTAGAACAGTGATGTCAATAGACATACAAAGTGAGCACAAATACAAGCCACATACATAATTTTAAACCTTCTAGAAGCCAAATAATAAGGAAAAAAGAAACAGTGAAATCAGTTTTAGTAATGTGTTCTATTTAAAGCAATATATCCAAAATATTGTCATTCAACATAAAATCAATGTAAAAAATTTATGAGCTATTCTACATTCTTTTTTGTTTCTCATACTATGTCGTTGCAATCTCATTTGTATTTTACACTTACAGCACATCTCAGTTCATAGTAGCCCATTTCACGTGCTCAGTTAACCATACGTGGTTTGTGAAGATGATACAGTGCAGCTCTAGTGTTTTCTGCTCTTATCCTGGTCTTCTCTGACCTCATCTTTGATTCAAAGCTTGAATGCCAGTGTTTCCTAATATACACTGTTTTCTTTTCTTTTTGTTAAAAAAAGATGACCAGTAAGGGGATCTTAACCCTTGACTTAGTGTTGTCAGCACCACGCTCTCCCAAGTGAGCTAATGGGCCATCCCTATATAGGGATCTGAACCTGTAGCCTTGGTGTAATCAGCACCACACTCTCCTGAGTGAGCCACGGGCTGGCCCCTAATATACAGTTTTCTGAGTACTAAAATTTTGAGGAAAAAGGGTGTCTGACTTTAAACAATGGTAGATTGGTCTAGAGGTCCTTGTGCCAATTCGAGCAAATCAAAAAATTTCTGTTCAAAAACGAATCAAATTATAGAAGCTGAAGTGACTTGATGTCAGAGACTGGATGTTGCCTTCTTAGACACCATATTGGAGAAATCAAGAGATGTTGTTGACAAGAAGAGTTAAATAGAGCATAAGTGCAGAGAAAAAGAGATGAGAGATGTATAGAGGTAAACTGTCTGACTGGGTTCCTGACATTTCCTAAGTTTCTTTCTGGTTCTTTAGGCCATCAAAACTTGGGCCACCTCACTGAGCTCAGCTTAAGTCAAGTTGCAGCCACCAGGATATCCTAATTAGGAAACTTCAAATATAATCTTAATTAGTGCTTAAAATAATGGCACCATGCACTTCTATGTTCCTTTCTCCTTCAAATACTTTAAAGTCCACTCATTTACTTGATTTGCACATCAGCTGTAAGAATTAGGCAGAGAAAGAACACAAGCACGGAGAGTTGATTTTCTAATGTTACCTCAATGCCCTTTGGGGTCTCAATTTGGGGTCCTAACATTAAATATCAGCTGAAAACGTATTTCCGTAGATGAAGGATGTCCTTTACTTTGAAGTGAAACCATTCCATGCATTTACAGAGTTAAAAATTATAAAAATCTCCACTTTTACCTGGCCTTTATATACAGTCTTCAACAATATGTTTTCTCAGTTTTGTCCATGTTTTTTAGTTTTGTTCCATTCCTTCACAATTGTTCACATGGTTGACTGGCTTAGCTCTAATGAGCCATTCATTTGAATCTAAAAATTGGCCACCTTAAGAAAAAAGATCCTTGTCTCAATTTTAGTTGATGAGACTGTCAGGGAGGAAAAACTTTCTCTACCCTCTCAGGTTCTCTGCCTGGGGAACTGCAAATTTAACTGAAAAAGACAGATTAACAGGAGAAAATAGTATACAATTTTAATTAGTATTTTACATGCACAGAGTTCACTTCAAAAGAAGTGAAACTCAATGAAGCATTTAGACTCAGGGGCTTCTAAGCCATTCTAAAAAGGAAACAGGATTTCGGCTTTTCTAGCACAATGAGTTTTGGAAATGTGACTCGGAAATATATCAGCAAAACTAATGGAAGATAAGGGTTATTTTCTTTTTCTTTTTGTCTTATAATAAGCATTATTTTAATGAAGTTTGTTTGCAGATTCATTTCAGTGCAGACTTCATCTCCATGGATAAGAGTAACTCTCCTTTTTCTGGTATAGGAGAGGGGGATACCCTCACAAGAAAAATTTATGCCACCTTCTCAAGGGGATATTTATGCCCTATGTTTAATTGGGTAAAAGGAAGACAGAGAACTCTTCCTGCATCTGTTGATTCTCAATTGCCTTCAGCTCAAAATAATCCTTATGCCAAAGAAGAATATCTTGGGGTGACATTCTGAGCCCTTTCAAAACCTGTGTTTAATTTAACATTATTAATATTATCATTTTCAAGTTTTTATTTAGTTTTGTAGAATAGTATTGACAAACAACAATAATGTATTGAAATAATTCCCAAAGCTACTGATTAGTCAAAAATGTTCATAATATTGTTCATGCATGATAGAAGTGTTGAGTAACAGAAATTAAAGGATACTCGTAATTTATTATTCTAAACTTTCACACACAGAGCTGTCATACATAGCTGAAAAATTAAATATCCTGTTATTCTCCTTAGGCAAAGCTCCAGGTATTTTGGCTATGTAAGCCTGAGGGAAATATAGAGATGCCTTTGTGGTTGAAATCCATCCATGCCAGAGATAAACAGGACTGGTACAAGACAGGATTACATCATTAGAGGATTTGAGAAGGGAACAGGGATTTAGGGCACAATGGCTACGACAGCCTTGAGAGCTAGCATTTCTTGAGCACATATTTACAACATGCCAAGCACTGTTACTGATTACTCTACATTTTATTTATTTATTTATTTATTTATTTTTATCTTTTTAAAAAGATGACCAGTAAGGGGATCTTCACCCTTGACTTGGTGTGTGTTAGCACCACACTCTCCCAAGTGAGCAAACTGGCCATTCCTATATAGGATCCGAACCTGTGGCCTTGGTGTTATCAGCACCACACTCTCCCAAGTGAGCCATGGGCCGATCCTTCTACATTTATTTTTATTATTTATTTATTATTATTATTTTTTAAAAGATGACGGGTAAGGGGATCTCAACCCTTGGCTTGGTGTTGTCAGCACCATGCTCAGCCAGTGAGCAAACCGGCCATCCCTTTATAGGATCCGAACCCATGGCCTTGGTGTTATCAGCACCGCACTCTACCGAGTGAGCCATGGGCCGGCCTCTACATTTATTTTTAAACACATCTTGTCACAGCACTTTGAAGCACGTGCCATTATTACTCCCATTTTAGAGATGAAATGAGGCTTGGTGACATTAAGGAGGTAGCTAATTAGTTTTTATTCGTGAGTCAGTGTAATTATCCCCTCTACAAGACTAGAGCTGTTCCTCAGAAATTAAAGAGCCACGGATGTAATTTAAATTTTTTTTTTTTTAAAGATGACCAGTAAGGGGATCTTCACCCTTGACTTGGTGTTGTCAGCACCACGCTCTCCCAAGTGAGCTAACTGGCCATCCTCATATAGTGATCCGAACCCGTGGCCTTGGTGTTATTAGCACCACACTCTCCCGAGTGAGCTGCGGGCTGGCCCCTCTCATATCTTTATTTTAATTTGCAATGCTAAGATATCCTAATCACAGCTGGATAAGACTTTTATTTCTACTTAATCTTCTCTTCAATTACAATTCCCCTTGTCTTATATTGGAATGCTGATGAGAATATTCAAGATATGGGTAAGAGAAAATTCAGTTTAAGATATATTTAGTGTGGGGTTAATGAGATATATATTGTGATTTGCAGATGTCCTCATATATAGTTCAGTTGTTGCTAGCCAATCTGAATTAAGAATGGCTTCACGGAATACTGCTTTCTGGAATCCAGAAACTCACCTGGATTCCTACCAAAATGCAGAGCACAGGTTGGTGTCCTCAAACAGCCCCACCAGGTAGGCCTCGCAGGCCTCCTGCAGCGCCATCACCGCCGAGCTCTGGAAGCGCAGGTCGGTCTTGAAGTCCTGCGCGATCTCGCGCACCAGGCGCTGGAACGGCAGCTTGCGGATCAGCAGCTCGGTGGACTTCTGGTAGCGGCGGATCTCGCGCAGGGCCACGGTGCCGGGCCGGTAGCGGTGGGGCTTCTTGACGCCGCCGGTGGCCGGCGCGCTCTTGCGGGCTGCCTTGGTGGCGAGCTGCTTGCGGGGCGCCTTGCCGCCGGTGGACTTGCGAGCCGTCTGCTTGGTGCGAGCCATTTCGACTGACACTAGAGCCAAAGGTCTGCAGTAACCTCTGCTAAAGTTGCCTTTAAATACAGTTGGAAGCAATATGATTGGCTTTGTAATTTTTCAAAAGTCCCGCGCGACAAAATCATTGGCTAAAGAATGATCTGGATTGGTTTATTAGTAGAGAATGTGATTGGATGAACTGCCCCACCTCCCATTCTTTTTTTAGTTTGAGGTTTTCGTAGTAAGGTTTCTATGTCCTAGGTTATCCTGTCACCTGGTACAGTGTACATAACGACCCATGTAAGGGTCATGTTGGAACGTAAACTGTAGGCTCCGGAGCCACACTATCGCTCGAGCCCGCTCCATCTTTGGATTGTATTCTCTCTCACTAAAGTGTCCTTTGCTTTCAAAAAAAAAAAATCGTATAACTTCGTATAATGTATGCTATACGAAGTTATTACGAGTCATCTTTAAAAAAAAAAAAAAGGAAAATGTAAACTTGTAAACTAAACTCAGAAAGTCTAAGTGTGACCTGAAATTTTTATAATCTTTAACACGCTCGCGTTACTAATGCTGCCAGACTCCCACTCTACCACGAATGTTCAGATTTATGTTGGAAAGTATATTCTGCTTAAATTCAGAATTTCAAAAGCTCGCGCTGCTTAACTATTGGCCAACGGTTAGTTTCCTTGCCTTTTGCTTTTTTTTTTTTAGTCCAAGTGACATTCCCGCTACCCGTTTCCAAAATGTAATTTTTCGTTTCGATAAGCTTCACGCGGTACGCTCTAAAACGGAGTACTTCTTGTGAACAGGCTACTTTCCTGGGAACTGTTTTAAAATCACTGCCAACACATTAGTGATGAGGTTAAAAAATACACCCACAGTATAACTGGGTTATCAGCTCTTTTGTGAACATATGGGTGGCTCTGAGAAGAGCCTTCAGATACTTGAGAATAAGTGAGAATTACGTTTTCTGGTTCGCCGTGGGCTTCACTTTCCCTTGGCCTTATGGTGACTCTCGGTCTTCTTGGGCAGCAGCACGGCCTGGATGTTGGGCAGGACGCCGCCCTGCGCGATGGTGACTTTACCCAGCAGCTTGTTGAGCTCCTCGTCGTTGCGGATGGCCAGCTGCAGGTGGCGCGGGATGATGCGCGTCTTCTTGTTGTCGCGGGCCGCGTTGCCCGCCAGCTCCAGGATCTCGGCGGTCAGATACTCCAGCACCGCCGCCAGGTACACCGGCGCGCCGGCTCCGACCCGCTCGGAGTAGTTGCCCTTGCGGAGCAGGCGGTGCACACGGCCCACGGGGAACTGTAGCCCGGCCCGGGAAGAGCGGGTCTTAGCCTTAGCTCGAGTTTTGCCTCCTTGCTTTCCACGTCCAGACATGGCGACAAAAGCTAAAAAAAACCCCGGTATAATTCAAAGGAAAAGCACAACAAACGGAAAGAATCTTTTTATAGAGAGTGTAGGGCTGTGACAGTGAGCCTTCCTATTGGTCAAAATATGCTTTGCTATCTGTCCAATAGAAAAAGAGAACATGAATCCTTTATTTGCATAAACACCCCGCCTTAGAGATTGTGTAATTCCTTTACCCAATCCAAAGTGACAATTCTTGGACCCTCATTAGAATTACAGGAGTATAAATAAATGAGCTCAGGACTGTCGTCTTTATTAGGTGGTGGTGTTTGCAGTGTTACTAGTTTCGGTATCGCTTTTTTTACTAGCTTCGGTATCGCTTTTTCTTGGGAATTATGCCCGAACCTTCGAAGTCTGCTCCTGCACCTAAGAAGGGCTCAAAGAAGGCTATCACTAAAGCACAGAAGAAAGACGGCAAGAAGCGCAAGCGCAGCCGCAAGGAGAGCTATTCGATCTACGTGTACAAGGTGCTGAAGCAAGTCCACCCCGACACAGGCATCTCGTCCAAGGCCATGGGCATCATGAACTCCTTCGTGAACGACATCTTCGAGCGCATCGCAGGGGAAGCTTCGCGGCTGGCGCATTACAACAAGCGCTCGACCATCACGTCCAGGGAGATCCAGACGGCCGTGCGCCTGCTGCTGCCCGGGGAGCTGGCCAAGCACGCCGTGTCCGAGGGCACCAAGGCCGTCACCAAGTACACCAGCTCCAAGTGAACAGTCTTTCTATATAAAACCAAAGGCTCTTTTCAGAGCCACTCACTTTGTCGGAAAAGAGCTATAACCACCATTTCTTATGGTCTCGTGCTAGTACTATCTTTGAATCGTAAAGCAATCAATTCAATGGGCAGTGTTAGAGCGAAGGCTTGACTTGGACGGTTGCTTGGCTTTAAGCAGAAGCAATTGAAAAGAACTATTTTACATCTGTCTTTAATGTAGGTTCTCGATTCCCCAGCATAAGCGTTCTGGTGCTTATTCAATCTCGGTGGTTCTCCACTTCCGACATGATTGCGTTCCGAAAAACACGCCCCGTCAGAAGTCAATATTATCGTCTCCATCGTAAAGTCGAAAAATCCTAAATCGGGGTTTGGCTGGATACTTGGTCCGCTGGTTACTCACCTCCCTGACCCATCACGTTTGAGATGGAGATTAGAATCTCCGTGCTACGTAGTGAATGAAGCGGTTGAGGGATTTCAGGGTAAGTAACTTCGGGGGCTTAGGGGTGGTGTTGGCGGCAGGAGGGCGTGTAGGGGAAGTTTATTTCTGGAGTCTGATCTCATCCTGTAAATTCTAGCCTTGAGCGTTGGGGAAACCGTAAGCGAAATCTCTGGTTCCCTTCGGCGGCTCTATGGGGATACCTCCAGTTCTTTGCATACTGAAACTAAATACTTCTAAGTTCATGTTAGGTCGTTTAACGATGACAGCAACTAATCTAAAGCCGTTTAAATTGTTCTTGGGTCCCAGAAGTCCACACTCCCGTTTCCTGGGTCACTTTTCCTGTTTATGGCTAGAATGGGGCTTGGATGTTCGTTGGAGCTCTGGGAGGGACAAAGAGTTTGAATTTCGCGCCATTCTTCATCACGCGCCGCCTCCCAGCTAGTTGGAGAGAAAGACATACCGCTTTTCCTCTGTAGACCTTTTTCTAAAAATCGGGGACTCCAAAAATAATCGCTAGAAAAAGACAGGAAGGGCACTGGCTGAGTAAAAGAAGTCATTAAGAATACATCTGAGTCCGGGGTTGCGGAGGGGGAAGAAAAGCAGTGAGAAGAGACAGCAGACTGCGTATTAAAAAGGGAAAGAAAAAATTTTTTCCTTGGCCTGTAAGCGCCTATGCAGGTGAAGTTGGGGCCCAGGGAAGACATCCCTTCAACGCCATGAAGGTTCTTTAAGAAAATCACCTGATAAGCAAGTTAATATGAAGAACAGGCACAACACATTTTATTATATCATAGTTTCACGAGACACAGAGCCTTCAGAATGAAGACCCAAATACATAGGGGAAATTGCCCATGTTTATGCTCAGGTTCTATGAAGCCCGCATAGCCGTGTACAAATGTGATTGGACAAGAAAGGTATGACTTAATGCTACAGTAGACTGAGTGGAGAAGGCCTGTCTGTTTAGACTCTTCTTGGACTTTCAGTGCCGCATTTATTTCTCCATGGTATGGGCAGGACCCTTCCTGGAATTGGGGGTCTTAAATGACCTACAATCAGGCAAGGTAAGTCAGAGAACTTTATGGCCAGGTCTGAGTCAGAGGCAGGGGGGCAGATCAGAGTGTATCTATGAACTGCCTTAGGGAAGAGGGATTCTAGTTTCTGTGGCTTGCCTTAGGGGAGAATGAGGCTGTGAGACAGTGGCCCAGGTCAGAGGAAAACTTTCCTTTTGAGGGTGCTTCTGAGCCCCTTACTTTGGGGTATCGCTTTCTGAGACCAAACAGTGACAGTCATCATTGTCCTTGGATGAAGAAATAAAATTTACAGTTTCTAAGGCAGGACCCCTTGGAAAAGATTTAAAAACGCATCTTCTCCTGGATCCGACATAAGATGTCAGTGGACTGAGAAGCCTTTCCTATCTGAGTATATGCAAAATATCATTGTGAAAGAGATGCTCATCTTAAAAATAAACAATTTTTGTTTTTAGGTTATAAAACAACCCCCTTCCCCCAAATTATTAATGAACTCAGGCTGCAGTTTAAGAACTGACCTTTAGGATCTTCCCCTTGGAGGAGTGATACCTGGTAGCAATATTATTTCTTAGCATTTTCAGAATGAGCTTGTGAAGTAGGAATTATTTTCTCCCCATCTTGTCTTTCATAACATTTTTGCCTCCTTCCCGTTTTTTCTTTCTTTTCTTGTTTTTCTTTTTCTTTTTTTTTTTTTTTTTTTTTTTTTTTTTTTTTTTTTTTTTTTTTTTTTGCTTTCTTTCTTATTTCTTTCAAATAAGAAATCAAGACTCCTTGATTTCTTACCTAACCCTATACTTTCATTTGACAAGACAAAACCAAAACCCAAGCCTCAAAATTCAAAACTGGGCCCTTTTGCTATACATACTGATACTTGGCTGATCTTTAGTAAGTGAATGGGGAATTTAAAATAAATGAATAAATAAATCTGATACCTACCTGAACTTGGGGGGGAGTGGTGAGAAGCCAGAAATGTTCATAAATCTCCTTTACTGATTCTGATGAGGCTCCAACTTTGGACCCAGCAGGGCCAGTGGGCAGGCTCATCAACTTGAGAGAAATTAGCAGGGTTATACACCCCTTTTCCTAATAAACTCCTACATTTTCTCCAGAGCTGCAGTCTCTGGGTTATGAAGCAAGTGAGAGAAAAATAACCTGAGAGAGGGGTGTTTTGAACTCTACCTATAATTGTGGATTTGTCTATTTCTCCTATCAGCATATTTTGCAGTTCTGTTATTTTGTGCAAACACATTTAGGATTGCTCGGTTTTCTTGTTGAATTGACCATTTTATCATTACATAATATTCTTCTCTGTTCCTGGTAGTTTTCTTTGCTCCGTAGTCTATCTGACAGTAATATGGACATTCTTGTGTTTTTTTGGTTGATGCATGCATGGTGTATATTTTTCTATCCTTTGTTTTTAACCTACAGTTATAGTTATATTTGAAGTGAGCTTCTTGTAGACAGCATACAGGTGAGGCATGCATTTTTATCCACTTGGCCAATTTCTATTTTTTAAGTGGTGTATTTATTTTTTTTAAAAGATGACCGGTAAGGGGATCTTAACCCTTGGCTTGGTGTTGTCAGCACCATGCTCAGCCAGTGAGTGAACCGGCCATCCCTATATGGGATCCGAACCCATGGCCTTGGTGTTATCAGCACCACACTCTTCTGAGTGAGCCACAGGCCGGCCCTTAAGTGGTGTATTTCGACTGTATACATTTAATGCACTTATTTACATCTTACAACTTAAGGGTGTGAAGAATAGACAAATATGCCACCCCAAAATATGACAGTTTGGCATGAGGATTATTTTGAGTTGAAGGAAATTGAGAAGCAGCAACTACAAGAAAAGTTCTCTACTCTCCTCCTATTTGCCTACATGCAGGACATAAATTTACAAAGGTGACTGTCCTCCCCTCTCTACCAGGAAGAACAAAAAGTTAGTCACCAGGAAGACTTTAGACTCTTACCAGCCTGGAGAAGGCATCAGAGGAATCTCTGTAATAAACTTTATTAATTAGCATTTATCTACCATTAGTTTCCCTACATTTGCCTTCCCACAATTTGCTGCCCCTAAAGACTCAAGGTCTTTTTCCTTTGTCTAGTTATGATTTCACAGCTTGCTACTCTATCTAATTCAGAGCATAAGTGTTCGACTTTAATGGCTTCTTTGGGAATTCATTTCCTTATCAAGGCTCCCATGTCACCTAAAACTTACATTAAATAAGTTGGTATGCTTTTCTTTTTTTAATCTATCTTTTATTACAGGGTCCTAGCCAAGAACCTAAGATGGGTAGAGGGAAAATCCCCCCCTCCCCCTCCATATGGCAATCACCTCTGTCTGGCTAGTTTTTCTTCAGGTTTGTTCCAGTCATTTATTTACTGACTTTGAGGCACTTGCTGACAGGATTTCAAGTTATTTTACTAATAGCAGATGCCAAGTTCTTGTTGATTTGCTTGACTCGGTGACTTGGATGAGTGGAAGATTTGTTCTCCTCCATGACTCCACAGAGTACAGACTCCTGATGTTACTATATACACTTCTGCTTCTCGCCTGGGTTTTTCAACAAGCCCTTAATCTTGGCTTCTGTTTTACCTAGCCTTGCACATGTTCTCTGCTTCATCAAAATGGCCTACAATTTGTTAAGAACATTAGAATAGCCGTACCTTCTTTTTTTTTTTTTTTTTAAAAGATGACTGGTAAGGGGATCTCAACCCTTGGCTTGGTGTTGTCAGCACCACGCTCAGCCAGTGAGCGAACTGGCCATCCCTATATAGGATCCGAACCCGTGGCCTTGGTGTTATCAGCACCTCACTCTACCGAGTGAGCCACGGGCTGGCCTAGAATAGCCGTACCTTCTGATCCTTGGTTCCTGACATTCCCCTGGCTTTGAATATATCTGGAATTTTATTGAAGGATTTATTTTTTCCTACTTGGCTGACTTGTTCACCTCCTTCAGGTCTGAACTAAAATGATACTCTCCCGATGATACTTTCCCTTCCCATCTCTCTATGTCTCACCTATCACCTGTCATTACTTTAATTTTCTCCATAGTACTCATCACCAAAAAATACACTCTACCCTTCTACTATGTATTTACCTTACTGTGCGCCTTCCCAAACAAGAAAATTAGCAGTCCAAGGACAAAAGATGTTGTCTGATTTGTTCACTGCTATGTTCCAGGCACCTAGAACACTCTCTGGCACTTAACAAGTGTCCAGTAAATACCTATTGAATAAATAGTGGATGCACATCTCTCTTCTAAACTCTCTTAATCCTTCTAATTTATGGTGATTAATCTTCTCCTCCATGCACTCTTATACAATTTATTGCTCAAAAGCTTGATTTTGGATGCAGAATATGCACCGCCATTTAATTTTCATATATGCAAGTCCTCACTTCTCAAAGAGGCCATAAACATTTTTGGTGGTGGTATCTGAGATAGCTTTTTACATCTCCGTCATGGGTCTTGCAACTTTTCAAAGGCTATGAGACAGTGGTTATTAATGATTAATGCTGTTGTTGATGGTGAAGTTAATCATAAAAGGGAGTACAGGGAGGTTGAACATTGTTAAGATAAAAAGGAATCAGAAAATTTGAGAGAAGGCCAAAAAATAAATTAATAATAATTTTTAAAAAGACAAAACAAAAAAAATGAGCACCTTTACTTTCCTGTTCCTTGGATCAAACCATGGTTCTCTGACAAGGCTGGTTTAGGAGCAGATATTCTCACACCCAGGCTCTTTTTCTTTCTACCATCTTGTTCAGGTGTAAGTAGATTTTTGAGTTTGAGCCCTCAGAAATCACTTTAATAATTTTCCACCTCCACCTGGGAGCCATCTGCTCCGATCCTATGGATCATAAAAGAGAAAACAGCAAGACTTGTCTTGGCAATCTTTTTTTTCTTTTCTATTTTGTTGAACTGTTTGCAGCAATGGTAGAAGAGGAAAGAGAAAGGGGTAAGAGTGCCCCCTAGGGAAAGATCCAAGCCCAGCACCCATTCTCCAGTGAGATCCAGACCCCAAATCGGCTTCCCAGATCACCAAGCCCAAAGGACTGGTAATTGCCCAAATATGGCCACCCCTATGGACTACGGGCTCTTCAAGGAGTGGTGCTTCCTCAGGAGTCGCCCCAAGGGAGGGGTTCACAGGGTGCACTCTTGGAACGCTGAGGGGGCATGCTTGCTTGGGGGGCGGGGACAAGAGCAAGAAGGAAGGAGCTTCAGAGAAAGTTGGAACTTTAAATCGCCAGCCACAACCACCCATTCCCCTCACCCCGGGGCTTTCTGCCAAGCCAGAGGCCTCAGTTTCCCTAAACAAGGAACTGTAGTGCAGGAGGAACCTGTCCGTCTGTCCTTCTGCCGCGATCCTCCCTTCCCATGCAGACAGCAATGTTTCTGGCTGCGGAGACGAGCAGCTGACACGTCCAAGGCAATCTCTCTTGATTTTATGTTCCTCAACCTGAAAGCTTAAGATCAGGCAATGACTGTAATAACATTAACATAGTGTTTTATAATACACAGTCTCATTTTGAGTATTTCTGTGCTTATTCTGTTTATTCCCTTATTTCCTAAAAGAGTCCTGAGACGACTCATACTTATGTGTGTCAATGTTATGGAAGAGTTCGAGAAATGCCACCCCAAAATATGCCATTTTGGTATACTGATTACTTCAAACTGAGGGTACTTGGGGAATAACAAATGCAGGGAGGAGTTTTCTCTGAATTTCCTTTATCTGCCTAAAGACGGATCTTCCAAAAGGAACTCAACTGTCATAAATCCCCTTCCCTGGAATCTTATCAACCAGAGAAGATTAAGTCTTATCACAGGAGAGGAGCCTGGAGGTTAACACCATGCTCAGATTTTGTCACAGGTTATTAGCCATTTTTCTTAGGGCCAATTCATCTTTCCCCCAAATCACTTACTCTCCTGTAAATTGCCTACACCTCCCCTCCTCTTTCCCCTATGAAGAGGGTGTATAAGCTTCTAGATCTCACTAGGTTTAGGGATATTCACTTTTCTTGTCTTTGATGCTGCCATGTAGGTAATAAATTTGTAAACTTTTTCTCCTGTTAATTTGCCTTCTGTTAGTTTATTTTATAGACTCGGTGATCAAACCCTCAAAGGGTAGAAGGAAGGTCTTGCCTCCCCAACAGTTAGTTATCAGCTCTGTAAGCAGAAAGGGTACAATGGAGGATGCAGAGTTTTCCAAAATAACTAGAATCCTGTGTGTTGTAGCCAAGTGAGAAAAGAGCAAGGATAGAAGGATTGGGAATGGAACTGGTGAATGATGAGAAAGATTTCCAGCCAAGAGCTGGGAGTCCTTTGGTCTCCTTAACTTAGTGTTACGTTGGGCAAGGTAAATCACTTTTCTGGCCCTATCACTTTTCCAGTCTCTAAAATGAAGACAGTAGTCACTCTGCATACCTTCGAGGTGATCCCAAAACCTTTACATATGATAGAAATGAAGAAACAAACAAACAAAAAAAGTACAAGTGAAATGGAAGACAATAATCTAGTTCAGGAGGTGATCATCTACTCCTCGCCCTCGGTTTTCATTGTTCATTTAGCTTAAGAACAGTTGGGCTATGATAAAGAATCATTTGCTCCCCTTCTCCCTATTTTCCATTGCGAGGTTCAAAAGTTAAAACAACACCTGGCACAGAAGTACCTTTTAAATATTAGCTACAGCATTTTGGAAATTGATCTCAGCCCATTCTTTTCCAAAACCATTAGTCACAATACCAGAAAAGGTCCAGTGGCCAAGTCAAAACAGTAAGGACAAGCACTCTGCTCCATCTTTAAGAATGGTATTTAGAAAAAACCAAGTGATTCAATTATTATTAGTATTCAATAAAGACATATCAAACTAGATTGGTGATTGGATCAAAATTATGCCTTACTCTAGATGGAAGGGTTATATGCAAATGAAGGATGCAAATTCTGATTTCCCATTGGGTAGTTCTCATCAGCCAATGGGAGAATACCACACAGCCTACCTCTAGCCAGGATAAATACTTCTTTTGGTCTTCCTAACGTATTTTGTCTACTTTTGCTCGTGGACGTTTTCGTTCTTGGTCAAGTGGTTATGTCGGGTCGGGGAAAACAGGGTGGCAAGGCTCGTGCCAAGGCTAAGACTCGCTCTTCCCGGGCCGGGCTACAGTTCCCCGTGGGCCGTGTGCACCGCCTGCTCCGCAAGGGCAACTACGCCGAGCGGGTGGGAGCCGGCGCGCCGGTGTACCTGGCGGCGGTGCTGGAGTATCTGACCGCCGAGATCCTGGAGCTGGCGGGCAACGCGGCCCGCGACAACAAGAAGACGCGCATCATCCCGCGCCACCTGCAGCTGGCCATCCGCAACGACGAGGAGCTCAACAAGCTGCTGGGTAAAGTCACCATCGCTCAGGGCGGCGTCCTGCCCAACATCCAGGCCGTGCTGCTGCCCAAGAAGACCGAGAGTCACCACAAGGCCAAGGGAAAGTGAACTGTATTTGCGCGTGTCTTTCTCTTTTCTTGAGCAGGGAAAACCAACCTAACAAAGGCTCTTTTCAGAGCCACCCACAATTTCCAGTAAATGAGCTGTTATGCTTGGGATTCTGCTTTCCGTACAGATTTTGGGGTAAGTCGGGATGGTATCTCGTAATAAATTGCCCTACAGAAATCTAGCCCCATAAGTCTTTGCGGGAACTTTGGGTTTGGAGAAGGAAAGCCATCTCTCTCCCAGCGGTTACTTGAGAAGTTTTAGCAGAAACAACAGTTTTATATTTAAAGAAAAGTGTAATAGGAGACGCACAGGGCCTTAATCAGTATTTTATCATGAAAATGCTCGGGAACACCCGCAAACTCTCCGCCTGTACCTATTGAGAGTAAGTTACATGCACTTTCACATTTCGCACTTAAACTCAGAAAAACGCTCTTGATTTTAGAAAATACCTGCTAATTGCCTACTTGTAGCACACTCATGAAGTTTATCATTTTAAATGCAAACCATTTATAAATTTCCCTAACTGCTTTCAAAATATCTGATGGGTTGTTTCCCTTCCCCCTTTCCCCCCTTCCCCCTTCCCCCTCCCTCCCGCCCGAATCTGTTACAGGATTAGCTTGCAGTCAGGATTTATGCCCACAGTAGCTGTAGAAGCGAAAGGGTAAATAAAATGACGTCAGATTAGTTCCGGTGAAGGACAGGGCGTCGGATTTGTTCACCAACCGGAAAGCAGCTCTTAATCAGGGCAGCCAAGCACTAAAATGGACCAATCCGGGAAAGGCGCGGGGACTTTTGAATCTTCTTGGACCCAATAGTTGCTGTTCTGACTCTATAAAAGAAGGGTGCTCTTTCTCTTTGCAGGAATCGCTGAAGACTTTCCTTGTGGTTTTCAATAATATCTGCCTGTGATCACAAAGTGAACGTCGCCGCCAATGCCTTAGCTGCGAGCTGCAGGGGAACGACTGCCTTGTCCAATCAGAAGAGGACCCTGTTTATATATACAGGTAGAAGTGCCTATGCTTTCATTTCTCCATCAGCTGCCTGTTTCAGGAGATTTGTCATGGCCCGGACCAAGCAGACGGCTCGCAAGTCCACCGGCGGCAAGGCGCCCCGCAAGCAGCTCGCCACCAAGGCAGCCCGCAAGAGCGCGCCGGCCACCGGCGGCGTCAAGAAGCCCCACCGCTACCGGCCCGGCACCGTGGCCCTGCGCGAGATCCGCCGCTACCAGAAGTCCACCGAGCTGCTGATCCGCAAGCTGCCGTTCCAGCGCCTGGTGCGCGAGATCGCGCAGGACTTCAAGACCGACCTGCGCTTCCAGAGCTCGGCCGTGATGGCGCTGCAGGAGGCCTGCGAGGCCTACCTGGTGGGGCTGTTTGAGGACACCAACCTGTGTGCCATCCACGCCAAGCGAGTGACCATCATGCCCAAGGACATCCAGCTCGCTCGCCGCATCCGTGGGGAGAGGGCGTAAGTTACCTTCCTGCGATGAGCGAGAAGCCTATACCCAAAGGCTCTTTTCAGAGCCAACCACCTTTTCTATAAAAGATGCTGTGCTGTATTGTCGGTATTTACTTCCTAGTTACTCGCGGAGTTGACATAAAAGCCCTTTCGTAAAATTAGATGGTTATTAAGTTGCCTATGGTACCCTTAGGCTTGGTTTTGGGCCGTCTTCTCAGGCTCGCTTTTTTTCACCTTTTTTTCGTGATCTTAACTATTCGGGGTCAACGGGCTCGTTCCGGGGCCTCCCCCCATCCGCCCCTCCCCCGCCGTTGTTTTCGGTTCACCTGCAACTAAGCTTTGGGCTTGACTTAACTGCAGGCCGCCCTTTTTTTTTTTTTTTTTTTTTTTTAGCATAAAGGAATCCGATCCTCGTGCACTAGTGTGCACCCTTCCTGATGCGATGCGACTGTTCACGTCCTAGTCGCCGGCCGCCAGCTCCTTGCTGAACGCTGCCAGACACCGCTGCGTTCTTTGGACATTGCTAAGGCTTTGATAGGCCCCGATACAGGGTCCCCGACTCCTTGTGCTTCGAGACACCTTCGGACGTGCGGGGCTTTTTCTTTTTTATCGGCGTCTTTTTGGCTGATGATAGACCAGAAGTGTGGCAGGTCCGGTTTCGAACATGATTGTAGGTTTAGTTATCTAACAGGACAAATAAAGGGTCTGTTTACCTGCCAGGTCGTGAATGTGTGCCTACTAGGGTACTTCAGAAAGTTCACGGACAGATTAGTATTTTTTTTTTAAGGTTTTTCCGGGGACTTGTTGAAGTCCCTTTGTGTATACGCGCACAGAGGTGCTGCGCGCTGATTGGTTCACAGCGCGGTCTTCCATCTTGGCAGCAATCTCGTCTCAGCTCTGTCCCTGAATTGTGTTTCTGGCAATTCAGGAAAACTAAATATTTTCGAGGATATATCACACCAATTTCACTGTTCAATGAACGGGGTGGCCGAAGCTTTGAGATCTTTCCAAATTCTCCAGTTTTTAACACGTGGGCCTGACCCTTTATTAAAAAGTCCTGATTCAGATTCACAGGTCAGAATGGCAATTTCTTGATTTTCGTTTAAAATATAAATTCTTCCTTTTGTGTCTTTCAATTGCTCCCCCCCTAGTAATATCCTACACATTCGTGGCTTCTCATACATTCGACAACTGCTTGATTGTCATTGAGATTTTCCCAGAATGTCTGTTTCATGTGAGGGGTAGTAACACAGGCTCTTTCTGGGTTTTTCCACAAAAACAGCTGTAAGGGATACTTAAAACAACAGCATATTCTGATGAGGAAAATTGTTATTTCGAGATGAAATGTGTTATAATGGCTCCTTGTGACTTCTTGGAGTGTTAGTTAATTGGGGGGTTCAATTGTTCAACATTTCTCTAGAAAACAGAAATGCAATGACCAATGATCCTCCTGAAATGATGGTTGGGACTGTTTGCACTAGCTGTTCCAGGGGCTATGTAGGAAAAGGTTGAAATGGACTTCTTTAAGGGTTTAAAGAAATCATTTTATTTTTATTGATTTTGTGGGTAGGTTGGACGTGGGGAATGAGTTATTAAAATGTTCAGGAGCCTTGGGTACAGAGATCTGTCATGCTTTGTGTTATGGTTTGAATGTTACAGATTCAGCCTGTTAGGTTGCTGTGACCAGCAGTTTTAAATCGAGCCATTCAGCCCAGTAATTCCAAGTTTAAGAATACAAGGAATACGCTGATAAATGCTCACTGATGCCTACAAGGTTTTTGTAAAGTGTTTAGGGTCCAAAAGTTAAATTTTGAGAGTTCAAATGTTTCTTCAACATACTCTTAGGTTTTCCACATCCTGATATATATTCATCTAGGTTTTTAAATAAAATTTTTACTTTTGGTCTTACTTCCTTTTACCTTTTAGATTAAACTGAAATTTATTATGATTAAAATGTCAGGTCAGGATCTAACTGCTTGCGTATTTTCTTCATAGCTAGCTACCCATGTTTCATAATTGTTAATCTGTTGACTAAGCTTAATTTGTTGAATCCCTTTATTATGTACTAGATTAGCTTATATTTGTGACCTTGCTTGTAAATATCCTACTTACTTGCCAAGCCAAGCAATATTTTCCTCTGACCTCCTGCTCGCCTCCTTCTCAGCCTCATTCTCCCCTGAGGCAAGCCGTAGAAACTAGAATCCCTCTTTCCCAAAATGGTCATAGAAACCAGAATCCCATTCCCCAAAGCCTGCCATAAAGATTAAAATTATGCTCTAATCTCTACCCCCTTTCTGTCTTGGAGCTGGCAATAAAGAAATTCTCTGATCTACCTTGTTTGATGGTAGGTCATAAAACCCACAATCCAGAAAAGGTCCTGCCCCATACCCTGGAGGGATGAATGCTACACAGAAAGGCTCAGAATATGAACAGAGAGGCCTTGCTGGGTTTCCCCTTTCAATCTCTTAGCATTAGGTCCTAGTTTTCTTGTTTAGTCACATTTCTACATGACTGTGCTTGCTTTGTCGAGCCTAAGCATAGAAATGGAAAATTTTTTTCTATAACTTTGGGTGCTTATTCTGAAAGGCTGCCATGTCACATAAAACTATGATGTAATAAAACTTGTTATAGGCCGGCCCATGGCCCTCTCGGTAGAGTGCGGTGCTGATAACACCAAGGCCACGGGTTCGGATCCTATATAGGGATGGCCGGTTCGCTCACTGGCTGAGCGTGGTGCTGACAACACCAAGCTAAGGGTTGAGATCCCCTTACCGGTCATCTTTTTAAAAAAAAAAAAAAAAAAACTTGTTATGCCTTTCTATTAATCTCTGTTTATTACTTGATTTTTCAGAGAACATTTAGGGGGTTGAAGGGGAAGTTTTCCCTTGGTCCCTACAGTACCATAGCATGCCACACAATTTTTTCACAATTCTTGCCTATAGTATCTATTCAAATTCAGGATTTGCAAGTCAACCATTTTTTCTTTTGTTGATCTTATTTTTATGTTTTTCCAGAAAAACATAATCGGGTATTATCTTTTTGGGGACTGAAGGCTAGAAGCAAGGTGATTTGAATTAGAATGGTGTATGTGAGAATAAAAATAACATTTATTTTAAACTTTAATTTCTGTATTTCACCTAATGATTGTGGTTATTTTTTATTGTATGCTATTCACACAATATTTTACAAATTAAGTTCAGAATGACTACAGAAAATGCTAAAGAACATGACAACAACTAATTCCAAAGATCTTGCTTCACATTTCTGCACCTTATTCCTTACAACTAACATTCTTTCTTTTCCTACAGCTGAGATGTAAATTGATATACCATGTATTTGGACAACTGTCAACAACAACAAAAAACACACACAAAAGATTAAACTTGAATGTTATAGTTTACTTGGATTCATTTGTGTTCCAAGGTTTTAATAAAGCAATTTTTGGTTTACACAATATTCCTTTCATTTTTAAGATGGTGAAAGTGACATTTCTCTGTGAGTGTATGTGTGTGTTTTACATTTTATTTTTCTAGACTCTGGTATAAACAACTCTGCCTGGCACAGACATTTGTTACCCATAGAAGGGGTCTCTTAGAGGCATCAAGCACTTGGCTTATACCTGGGCAACTTTCCTCCCAGGCTCTGGACCCCAGATGAAGGCCAAGTATCTTGGTTTTTCTGGTTATCAGTGTGCTGGCTGTGGTGTACAGTGCTTCGCTTTTTTCCCTTTATATTTTCTTTATCTGTAGGATAAAAGGTGCGTTAGGTACAGAGTATGACAGGATAATAAAATTTAAGCAGATATTTAAAAATCAAAGAATGGAAGAAATTTACATTTGTGAAAGGAAATTTACTGAGCGTTTTGCACCAAAGAGTAATGCCAGCATTTTAATATCATTGCATTAAGCATCTATTACTTTGTATTAGGGAAATGATTCAGATGGGGCTAGAGACAAACACAGGGTGTTTACTGTAGCAGAATATGACACCTCAAAATATACTTCACATAAGGATTATTTTTCGCTAAAGTCACTTTAAAAACAGCAGATGCAAGAAGGGCATTCTAGTCTCCCCTCTTCTTCCTGAAAACAGGAGATAAAATTTCTTATGCAAAAGATGCCCTCCCTGTAACCAGGAAAAAAGTACTCTTTAGCAGGGAGTCATAGACGAAATAATTCTGTACAAACACAGTTGGAAGTCATAGTTAAGGGAATTTTGTACATACAAACAGACCTTATTAAAATAATTCTTATCTTCCTTTAGCTTTCCCACAACTGCCTCTCTTTGTTCAACTTAATAGAAAAGCATTTAGGTTCTGTCATATCTTTGGGTCTTCATTTCCTTATGACTGCTCTCCTATCCCATAAAACATACAAAATAAATTTGAATTATTTTGTCCTGTTTATCTATTTAATGCCAAATTAATTCTGGAGAATTAATGCCCACATGGAGACCATAACAGAGTAGAGGTGAAGTTTTGTTTCACAACAATGTACTGATTGAATGCATTAAATGTTTGTTGCAAGATCTTCAGTTAAAGTTTTCTTCCTAAGACATCTCAGAGTGATGTGACATCATAGGCTGAAGTTACAGCTAAAGTTGTTGAAGTCCAGAAACAGTTTTGGTTTGTTAGACAGACTTGGTTGAAAAGACCAAGATTCTCAGAGAAGAGGAAGTCAAGTTCAGGGTTCATTTTTTAGACTTAAAAATTTAGCCCTTCCAATTTTTCCAGTAGAAGTGACTGATTAACGAGTGTTTCAGAGAGATTTAACACAACAGTGAGAAGTCTGTATGAAGATTTGAACTACACTCCAGGCTTGTCTGCAGGAAGGCTGTGATTGTTGTGCATCTTGGGAAAGGGAACAAAGGAATATTTTCTGACAATTATTTCTAACATGTCACGTATGAAAAACAAAACCGTCTGCCATCATCTTGTACTTTATTACATCCTGTGATTTTAAAAAAGCAATCTGCACTAATACATACATTTTTGCTGCTGGCGATACTGTGCTGGTAGTAAAAGCCTGAATATAAGAGGTCAATATCCCAACTCCCAGCAGATTTTTAAATTAATAATAGCTAAAAATAAACCATATTTAAGGGGCCGGCCCGTGGCTCACTTGGGAGAGTGCGGTGCTGATAACACCAAGGCCCCGGGTTCGGATCCCACATAGGGATGACCGGTTTGCTCAC
>NW_007730579.1:163545-181795 GCF_000696425.1 Galeopterus variegatus
AAAAAAAAAAAAAAAAAAAAAAAAAAGACCACGGGTTTGGATCCCTATATAGGGATGGCTGGTTGCTCACTTGGGTGAGTGTGGTGCTAACAACACCAAGTCAAGGGTTAAGATCCCCTTAGTGGTCATCTTTAAAAAAAAAACCCAAAAAAACATATTTATGTAGTAGTAGTTCTTAGTGACAGTCTCTTATGATTTACTTACATTAGCTAACCTAAATTCTCACAAAAGGTTCATAAGTATTATCATTACCACAGTTTTACAGATGAACAAAAGGAAGGCAAGGTTACAAGGTAACAAAGCTAACAATCCTTCTCTTCTGAATGAGAAAATACAGAGTGTAGGGGGTGGCAAAATTCCACCTTCATCCTCCTAGGGTCTTGGTGGGGCCTGAAAATTATGTTGACATAAGAAAGATTAAAGGAGAAAGGCATGCAAATTTATTTAACACAAGTTTTACGTGGCATGGGAGCCCTTACAAGAAAATGAAGACCCAAAGACACAGTCAGTTACTTATTTGGACAAAGAATAGTAAACTGTGAGAATGTGATAAGGCAAAAGGGCTTGGGCTAGGGTATTAAACATGGTAGAAAAGCGACTAGGAATCAGGGTTAGTTTAACAAAGATTGTACAAAATTGTCTTGGCCTTAACTTCCAGTCCTTGAAAAGAATGTTGCTTTTTTTTTTTTCTAGTATAAGCAGGACATTTTTCACAAGGGAATTTCATCATATGACAATTTCATCTTCTGCTTTTAAGAATGAAGGTGAGAATGATGTTTCTGCACCTGCTGTTCTTACCCCAAACCCCCACCCTGAAGTGCTACAGACAGAGGCACCTGCTATTTTTTAAGTGTCTTTAACTTTTTTTTTTTTAAGATGACCAGTAAGGGGATCTTAACCCTTGCCTTGCTGCTGTCAGCACCACGCTCTCCCAAGTGAGCTAACGGGTTCATCCCTATACAGGGTTCCGAACCCGTGGCCTTGGTGTGATCAGCACCACACTCTCCCAAGTGAGTCACGGGCCGACCCTCAAGTGTCTTTACCTTTAGTAGGCAATATGCCAGAGTACTATATCTTCAACTGTTTCAAGTGCTTTGTCATTAAAACATAAGCCCTCATTAAAATTGCCAAACAAAGGTTTAGCTTCAGATTCAAATAGCAGTGTAGTAAACAGGAGGGAAAAACTCAAGGTATAAAGTGAAACTATTCACTACGTTCTCTTTCACACTTAGTCTTTGGGTCACGGCCTAGGGAGGGGCGGAGCAGAAGGTGCAGCAGTACCGCCTCATTGTCCCGCTTTCGGTTCTCAATCAGGTCCGATTTCTGCTTATAATTACCCGTGGTTCAACGTGTCACTTCACTGACTGCTCCTGTTGTCTGTGAGACTTTAAGCTATGTCTGGACGTGGCAAAGGAGGGAAGGGTCTTGGCAAGGGCGGTGCCAAGCGCCACCGCAAGGTCCTGCGTGACAACATCCAGGGCATCACCAAGCCCGCCATCCGGCGCCTGGCCCGCCGCGGCGGCGTCAAGCGCATCTCCGGCCTCATCTACGAGGAGACCCGCGGGGTCCTCAAGGTGTTCCTGGAGAACGTGATCCGCGACGCCGTCACCTACACGGAGCACGCCAAGCGCAAGACTGTCACCGCCATGGACGTGGTCTACGCGCTCAAGCGCCAGGGACGCACCCTCTACGGTTTCGGGGGCTAAAATCTTTACGTTTCTTCTGAACGGCCCTTTTCAGGGCCTCCCACTTCCTCTGAAGAAGAGCTGTGCTCGGCTGTTCTGTTGCTGCTGTTAACTTCCCTCCGTTCCCAGACTAAGCGTGGTCTCGGCTACCGGTATACCCACCCGCTCGCCCGCTTCCGGCCCCCCTTATGGCGGCGGAGCGCACAGCGGCTGCGCCGGGCCGGTCAGGAGGGAGCAAGGGCTTCTTTGAGGGCGGGAACTAAAGCTGGCGTAAGGAGCCTAGCGGTCGGAACTCGCGGGAGGTTCCCGGGCCCCTGTGGCCGTCAGTATGAAGGACGCAAAGACAATGGGTGCCCCGCGCTTTTCCTCGAGAGAGGCCTGACCTCCCCCTACGTCACCTGTAAACGGACTAAACGGCACCTCCCCCCTTCGGTAGGGAGGCAGCTTTTTTGGTACAACGGCAGCCCAGTGAAGTGTTAAGCTTGCCTTGTAGCTGTAGAATTATTCAGTTAAGTATTTGAACAAATGACGAGAGCTCGCGAAGCTGCTGCCGGCTGCTAGGTTAAAACGTTGCCATCCCAACGCCGGGTGTTTACTCCAGTGTATGTGCCCTTCAGCGACGTCAGGGAAGAGTGGCCCTTTGGCCTTCCCCTTTTTGTCCAGTCCTCTCTCTCGCCTTACCAACCAGGCCGGTGACCGCCCTCACTTCGGTCATGCTGAGTGAGGTCACCCCCCTACCTAAACCCAGTCTCGTGTTTAGAGGCGCCTTAACGTTCCTGATTTCCGTCCTCAGGAGGGGACCCTCCTAAGCAGTCCGCCTAAGCAGTTTGTAAATTCCCACTAACTAGGCCGAAGGAGTCTGTGTTACAGTTAAGGTCTGATTCGATCTTCTAACTCCGGGGCCCGTGGCAGGGCCTCGCCGAAGGAACTGGAAGGCGTAAGCTCTCTCGGGTAACGGTGGCTTTCAGGAGGCTTTTGTATCATCCCCGGCCCCACTGTCCCCCTAGTTCATCCTCCCTCTTTCCTCTCCCTGCTATAAATTGCAAGATATTTTTTTTGCTATGAAAATTTCAAAAAACAGTATGTTTATGGAACGTTAAAAAGCTAGGTGCCAATTCAGGAATCAGCCAATTGAATATTCAGCATCTTTGATATAATACTTGAGAAATGTATTGATGGCTGCTTCAGGAAAAAAAAAAATTGGCTTATCCTACAGAAGCAACAGAGGAAGTAGTGAAAGGTAGTCTGATTGCTGATAGACTCTGACCCTGGAGGACAAGCTGAGTAGGCAGTTATAAGTGAGATTCTGGAGTTCAGGTGAGAGGTCTGAGTTAGAGGTAAATATCAGAGTCGTCAGCATATAAATGGTGAGACTGTACAAGATCGCTAAAAACTTAAACATAATTTAAAGCAGCATTGTTTGTAATAGCGAAAGAGTGGAAATTGTGTCACAAGCTACTGGATAAAGTATGATCGATGGCCATAAAATGGAATACCGCATAGCCCTACATAGAGCAGGAAAGCTATACTCTAGTCATGTGCGCTGGTGAATTTGGCTCACTTGTGGCACCCCTCTCTGTTCTTGGTCATCTCATCGAAATTCACCACTTATATGTTCTGTGGTCTGTGAAATAGTTTACTTTCAACGAGAGAACTCCATAGACTAGCTGTTAAGTGTCAGGTCAACTTGTGGAAATGGCAAAGCCTATGATAGTCGCAGCTTCCAGCTGTTTCTCATTCCCAATGTTTGTTTTTTGGAGGATGGCCTTAGTCACCTCTCCAAATGCTATCAGTTTCTTTCCATCCACTTCATGCTTCACAAAGAAACGTAATGTAAGAAAAATAGTGTTGGCTATATAAATACTCTCCCTGACCTCTCCCCTAATCTGTAGACATATATCCAACTGCATATTTGACATATGTATTTGAATACCTAACGGGCATCTCAAACTTGTCCAAAATAGGTATCTCGAAACATTAACATCAAATCTGTTCTTCCAATATTCTCCACCTCAATAAATGGAACTCCATTCTTCCAGAGGCTCACACCAGAAAATTTTCAGTCCTGTTTGACCTTTCTCACAACTTTCATCCAGTCCAGTCAGCTCTGTGTTCAAATCAATCAGACTACCTTTCACTACATCCTCTGTTGCTTCTCTAGAATAAGCCACCATCACCTTTTGTCTGGATGACCACAGTGACCCCTAATTAGACTTTCCACTTCTACTCGACCTCCCCACCATGATCCATTTAGATGTATTATGTCCACCCTCTGCCCTAAACATTCCAGTGGCTTTTCTTAGTCCTTATAATAAAAACCAGCATCTTTATCACAGCCTACAAGTAGGGTAACCAACCATTTCAGTTTGCCTGAGTCAGAGGGGTTTTTCAGGATATAGGACTTTCAGTGATAAAACTTGGAAAGTCCCAGACAAAACAGGATGAGTTGGCCAACCTACCTAGAAGGCTCTGCCAAATCTGGTCCCTGGCTACCCTCTCAGCTCATTCTCTATCCCGTTTCTTTCTTTTCACTGACCTCCTTGCTGTTTCTGGAATGGACCAAGCATTTCCAGCATCAGAGCCTTTGTATTCTTTCTTTCTAGAAGTGTCTCATCCCGATATCTGCATGGCTGTAGATAAACCTCATTTCATTCAGGCCTGTATTTGAATACATGCCAAATGAAAAAGAATTGCCATGACCACACTTTGTAAAATAATATCCTTTTCTGCTCATTTTTAAAGTATTCCACCTGTAACAATATTTTTTCATTGATTTTTTTTGTTACTAGAATATAATATCTTGAATTATACTAAAATATAAGTCCTTGAAAGTGGGGACTTTGTTTTGTCCCTGAAGTATTGCTAGCACCTAGAACAGGACTGACATCTAATAGGTATTCTGTGGAGCTGTGTTTTGAATAAATGCATGCATGAATATTCTACACAAGTCTTCAGGCCTACACCAGGCACATCTGAGTGCTGCTACAATTGATTCCCCACCTCCAATTCCTTGACTTGCCACTTCCTGAAGCAATCAGCATGGCACTTTTCTCTGAGATCTAAGGGATGACGCAGGGGGTTACAAATCAAGCAGCATTATTTTCCTTGTGAACAAGGACTGCATGAGTGTTAGAATTAAGGAAGGGGCCGGCCGGTTAGCTCAATTGGTTAAAGTGCAGCCTTATAACATCACTGTCACAGGCCGGGATCCCTGCCGCAGGCCAGCTGCCAAAAAAAATTGAGGAAGGCACAGAGGTGGTGGGTATGATTCTATCAGCAATTCTATGAACTCAAAAGGCCAGGTAGGCCATAACACAAGCCAGTTTTGGCTATTACCACAACCACATCTCCTACGTAGGAAATCTGTGTCCATAAACCTTTTTGCTTTGACTCTGGTCATGAGGAGAGAGAATTCTAATTTGCTCACTGATGTAACCCATTGTTTTACAACAGTATCTGGCACATTACATGAGGTCAATAAATACCCTCAGAAGGAATAATACCAGCTAAGGAGGACATAAAATGACTACCATCCCTAATAGGTCCAGTTTTTCTCCTTTGACTCCGTGATTCCTGAAAATATCCAGGATGAATTCTCTCCATTGTCAACTTTAAATAGATGAGGGTGGGAGGTGGGGAGTGAATAGATAAATAACTAAATAAATAAAGCCAAGATGGGTACTTTTATTCCCCAAGGGATCTTGGATGATTGTCAGATGTAACACAGGACCCAAAACTCAAGGAGAGACACAGCCATGGCCAAAGCTAACATACTGAGGCTGAAATTAACTCCCTATAAAAATGATACCAAAAAAGCAACTGTGAGTATATCTTAAGATGATAGTAAGATGTTTCCCTATTAGCCAACCTCAAGTATTCACATCCCTTCTCCAGCTGAGTTCTGAAGACTGATATACTATTGGAACACATAATTGCATAAGGGACATCCTTTAAAATTCTCCGTGGCTAAAATAACTGACTAGACAAAATCCACACTTCTAAGTCTAGCACAGGAGCCCTCAGACCAACAGTACTGCCCCTACCAATCTCATCTCCTGCCACTCTTCCTTTATCACTCTCTTTAAAAATATATGGACAGACCTGTAGAAAATATATGGACAGACCTGTAAAAATTCTCCGTGGCTAAAATAACTGACTAGACAAAATCCACACTTCTAAGTCTAGCACAGGAGCCCTCAGACCAACAGTACTGCCCCTACCAATCTCATCTCCTGCCACTCTTCCTTTATCACTCTCTTTAAAAATATATGGACAGACCTGTAGCTCACTCGGGAGAGTGCAGTGCTGATAACACCAAGGCCATGGGTTCGGATCCTATATAGGGATGTCCCGTTAGCTCACTTGGGAGATCTGGTGCTGACAACACCAAGTGAAGGGTGAAGATCCCCTTACCGGTCATCTTTAAAAAAAAACATGTGTGTGTGTGTGTGTACACATATACACACACATATACATCAGCTTTGAGATATACTTTAATACTGTAAAACTCATCCACTTTTAAGTGTACAATTCAATGAATTTCACTGTATTTACTATTTGTACAACCATCACCACAATCTTAGAACATTTCCAGCACCCTAATTTCCACTTCTCTGGGAAGGAAGGAAAAAGTGGGGGCTAACTGCTAAGGGCTGTGTTGACACTGAGAGAAAGAGGTGCCTTTTCTCCCTAAACCGGATTTTAATCACCCCTGAATCCAATCAGTGTCCTGGTTATTCTGGCAGAGTCTGAATCCGGTTTCCTTTTCAGAGATTTTTTTTTTTTTAAGAGATACATCAACGTATTGGCAGGGATAATTTCAGTATTATTCTCAATACATGATTGCGGGATATTTAGATGTCTCTCACTCTTTTGTAATCCGTAAAAAGAAAGACAAATTTTAAAAATCCAATAAAACGGCATTTTGCCGCTTTCCCATCCCCCCTCTCTGGCTAGCTTCAGGGAACCATATCAGCTCATCAGTTTTGATTGGTTGACAGCCACGGATAAGGCTCGCTGATTGGGCAGTGTTTCTCTTTGTTCCCTGAAAACCGATGCAACTTTTGCAGAACACTTGGTTCTTTTCCATTCCTTTTTCTTTAAAGATTTTGCAATATCACTGCCCTACCCATATCCAGTTAGTGGAGGTAAAAGAAGCTGAGTGGGGAAAATGCAGCTTTGCCTTTACGGCAATCGTCTCTGTCCTCAAGGCTGTTAGCTCAGTACTATTGATTTTTAATACACACTGAGTTGCTTGGATTATATTATACAGCTCTTCTTTGAATAGTTGGGCGGCCCCGAGAAGGGTCTTTTGTTCAGAAGTGCAAGCTCTGACGAAACCAGAAACCTGAACCGCCAAAACCATAAAGGGTGTGTCCCTGTCGCTTGGCGTGTTCCGTGTAGGTGACTGCGTCGCGGATCACGTTCTCCAGGAACACCTTGAGGACCCCGCGGGTCTCCTCGTAGATCAGACTGGAGATGCGCTTGACGCCACCACGCCGAGCGAGGCACCGGATGGCGGGCTTGGTGATGCCCTGGATGTTGTCGCGTAAGACCTTGCAGTGACGCTTGGCGCCCTCCTTACCCAAACCCTTCCCACCCTTACGCGTCCAGACATGACTCTCCAAGAAACGAACCTACAGAAAATGAAATAAGGAGCCGATCCTTATAAATACCTACCCCCTTCCTCCCGCTCCCAGCAGATACATAGAACGAAAAGCGCGCAGGCGGGAAATGTGATGCCTGCAGTCCCCTCCCCTCAGGTCTTCTTCCAAGCCTCAGGAACTCACCGGGGAAGGCGGTTTTGGAGGGAAAGGGGTGGGACAAAGCCAGTTTGACCACTGGTATTTGCTTCCTAACTGAGCTGCATTGTTGTTTGGAGGAATTAGGTTTGTAATTCAAACGTAAACTCATTGATTCTAAAAATACTTTAAATAGGACACTTTATAAGGCAAAAAGATCTTTTAACAATAAATTTCACGTCTAAGACAAACTGCACAGTTCATAGTGACAAGCCCATTTCTTTTAATGATTTAGCCACGTTTTGGTAAAGCTCTTTCTCTCAGATTTGATGCTCCAGAAGCCGTATTTAATGCTCATAAAATGCCTATTTCACGTCTCTTTAACCCTCTAGCGGGAAAATTCAGCAAAAGCACCTAACCCGAATGCATTTTCTTTTGTTTCTAACGCTTAGCTGACTTATGCACCCTTCAGGTTAGTGTCCCGTGTTTTTTACAGCCATTTTAACTGAAAACGTGGGTGGCTCTGAAAAGAGCCTTTGGTTTAAGTCTCAAAGAAAGATGTTAGTATAACTACGCTCGCTCTCCGCGGATGCGGCGGGCTAGCTGGATGTCCTTAGGCATGATGGTCACTCGCTTGGCGTGGATGGCACACAGGTTGGTGTCCTCAAACAGCCCCACCAGGTAGGCCTCGCAGGCCTCCTGCAGCGCCATCACGGCCGAGCTCTGGAAGCGCAGGTCGGTCTTGAAGTCCTGCGCGATCTCGCGCACCAGGCGCTGGAACGGCAGCTTGCGGATCAGCAGCTCGGTGGACTTCTGGTAGCGGCGGATCTCGCGCAGGGCCACGGTGCCGGGCCGGTAGCGGTGGGGCTTCTTGACGCCGCCGGTGGCCGGTGCGCTCTTGCGGGCTGCCTTGGTGGCGAGCTGCTTGCGGGGCGCCTTGCCTCCGGTTGACTTGCGAGCAGTTTGCTTAGTACGAGCCATGATACAAAGCAGCAGTAACAACACACCAAAGCAGCTGAGCAAATATGTCGACCAGCCTCATTGCTGTTATTTATAGTATGTGAAGAGTAATGATTGGATGAGGAAAATGCCTATCTAATGACGTGAAGGCTCTGATTGGCTTATTTTTAAAAGGCCCAACAAACGTGCAGCTTAATTGGCTGCTATATTCTATCCACGGCTCTTCCAGTTTTTTTTTTATTGTTCCTTTTCCCCTTGATTTTCATAACGTGAAAGCAGTGCTTTGAGAATGTTACCTTTCATGAAACTAAAGACATTGATTTCAATAGTATTGTAGCTCTCCAATTCTGTATAACACCCAGTACTTGGGAGGAAAAAAAAAAAACTGAGGCTCATCTCTTCCCCGAAATTTACACTTCCCTGCTCGTGATGCCGGGCTAAAATTCTCTGAAGCCCTTTACAAAAACGGGGTTCTTTGTCATGCTTTAATTGACTAAAGACCTCCACTGAAACCTACAAAGCATAAATAAAACATAATAAAGTTACACTATCATCACAGAAACGTTCATAGAAACACTTCCTGTAATGAGACATCTTATTAAACGTTTGTGCTCTTTTGAATTCCACACCTGCAGCTTTCCAAAGCTCTCGTTTTCTTAAGCCTAGGGTATACTTTGCGAGGTCAAAATGGCGGTTGGCTGTCTGGTTCTCCAGCACAGCCGGCGGATACGCTGGGGTACTCGCCAGACAAGCTTGGAATTATTGCCTTTACAACGGTTATGGATACTTACTTTTGCCTCGTTAAGGCTGCCACTGAATGTTCCAGAGGGACGTGAAACCGGCAACTCGGGAACATGAAATGGATTTTGTCCAAAAATAATTGGGAGTCCACACAACGAAAAACTTAACGTGGTCGCGCTAAAAGCTGGTCTCACAGTAGTCTCAAACGCTAAAATGGTGGATGTGACCCTTTCGTACATACTGGAGGGTAGACCAGCTTGTACCTTTTGATTGGTTTACTTCATTTTTCCGATAGCCAATAAGAAAGCAGATTTAGCATCCTTCATTTGCATGGAGCCATTACCTTTTTATTTGAAGCCACAATTTAACCCAATGGAAACAAAGCAAGCAGAAATTTTCCACTACTAAATATGAAACTAGTGTAGAAACCATTCTTAAATCAGACAAATTCGGAGTATTTTCGTCTTAAAAGCTGCATTTGATTATATGCCTCATTTATTACACTAAGAAAGGTTTATGTCTAACAATTTGCATAACTTTTACAACTAACTGCACTTTAAAATGCGTGGTTTTCTTTCCAATTGTTCTCTTCCAAATTCTCATAAGTTACTTAATACATTTGAAAACAGCTTCTCAATAAAAAGGGAACAAAGATCGGTGGAGTCTGGGACCATTACTTTATTTAGTTGTTATGTCGTTTGAAAGAAATGGTAATCTCAGGTTACCTTAAGCCCGTGCGGACTTGTTTGAAAACCGTAACAGCGCGCGCGGGAATGAGATGTCACCTCCTCATTCCTGGGAGCACTATGCGGTTACCCAGAAAAAGACTGTGGAAAGGGATGTCGGTTTAATGGCCTTTTGTTCTCCCGCCAGTTAACAGTCTCTGGTTCGCAATGTGAATCGTTTTAGCATATTTATGCCTTTAAATGCTTGTTATAGGCACAAACACGTTAAAGGGAGGTTGCCCTAAAATCTTACCCCAGCGGTGTGCTCTCTGGTTTACACAGTAAGTGGATCTAACACTTGGCACAGTGCCTGACAGGGAACCGTTTCATCCACCGAGCGTTTATTTAATACGTTTGTAGTCTCGACTGTGAACTCCATAAATCTTTGTTGAATAAGAGAATGAGCTGATCGTGTCACGGTATGCTAAGAACCATGTACTGACATGGAAGATAGGCTGTAAAACTTTAGCGCTCTTTTGGGGTATGTCATAAGGATGAAAGGGCATCGAAAATTCGTGAAGTACATTGAACTGCGGAAATAAGTTGCAATTGCAGATTTTTTTTTTTTTTTGCATACTCTTCCGTACATGCAGTTGGAGTTGTAACCGCGGTGTTAGTAAACTGTATTTCCTACGACCTATTCTCCTTTGACCAAAATACACGAAAGATATTCAGCAGACATATCGCTCTTCAGCGTTGCCAGGATATGCAATAGTATTTATGAGGACGTGCCTCACACCTGCAGACAAGGCCTACAGCCTCCGCTTTCCTCTTTCCCTCCCCCACTTTTCCCCCCCCCCCCCCGCCAAAAAAAAAAAAAGCTGCTTTTTGAGAGGAAAGTTGCATCTTCTAATGTTACTGGGAGGCAAAGTCCAATGCTGCCCTGCCTTAAATTTCCGTCCCAAAGGGTCGACGGGGACTGTTTCTTGGGGGTGCGTTTTCTCTCAAGGTAAGCGGAGTGACAGGCCCTTAACGGCACCCAGCCGCCTTCTGACCCAGGGCCAGTACCGCGGCGGCGTAGGGGGCGCTAGGGTGCGAGGGGCGGGCACCAGCGCGCACCAATCACGGCCCGGCCCCGCCCTATAAATACGTCTGCGCCGGGGCCTTTTGCGTTCTCTGCCTTTTCAGGTCTTAGTAGTTTGCTTTTTTTCGTGTCTGCAGTCGCCATGTCTGAGACGGCACCGCCCGCTTCAGCTGCATCTGCTGCTCCCGAGAAGCCTTCGGCAGGCAAGAAAACAAAGAAACCTACGAAGGCTGTAGCAGCTGCTAAGAAGAAGCCCGGGGGTCCTTCTGTGTCGGAGCTGATCGTGCAGGCCGTTTCCTCTTCTAAAGAACGCAGCGGCGTGTCTTTGGCCGCCCTCAAGAAGGCGCTGGCGGC
Organism: Galeopterus variegatus; assembly: GCF_000696425.1. Lineage (NCBI taxonomy): Eukaryota > Metazoa > Chordata > Mammalia > Dermoptera > Cynocephalidae > Galeopterus > Galeopterus variegatus. The sequence goes on from NW_007730579.1 coordinate 174,776, forward strand.
TGCCGGCTACGACGTTGAAAAGAACAACAGCCGCATCAAGCTGGGCCTTAAGACTTTGGTGAGCAAGGGCACCCTGGTGCAGACCAAGGGCACCGGCGCCTCTGGCTCCTTCAAGCTCAATAAGAAAGCCTCCGTAGAAGCCAAGCCTGCCGCTACAAAAGCAGCAGTAAAAACTAAGGCGACAGGATCTTCTAAGAAGCCCAAAAAGGCCACAGGGGCTGCTGCTAAGAAGAGTGTCAAGACTCCAAAAAAGGCTAAGAAGTCTGTGGTGGCAAAGAAATTTTCCAAGAGCCCCAGAAAGGCCAAAATTGTGAAGCCTAAGAAGGTAGTCAAAAGCCCTGCTAAAGCTAAGGCTGTAAAGCCAAAAGGAGCCAAGGTAAAGGTGACTAAGCCAAAGGCTGCTGCCAAGCCCAAGAAGGCGGCACCTAAGAAAAAGTAAAGTACTGGTTGGAAGCTTTTTCCAGCAACCCAACGGCTCTTTTAAGAGCCACCTACCTGTTTCAGGAAAAGAGCTTTAGTGCACGAATGAGACTGAACTTTAGTCTGTATGCTAAATGCAGTGCATTGTCAATGCAAGATTAATTCTTATTAGAATCACTTAGGATTAGTACATCTTAAGCTAGGTTGAATCCCCAAGCCAAATCCCGCCTCAGGTAGTCATGGTTTTAAGTTCTCTGTATATTACACGTTTTAGAAATACCTGGAAGTTCTAAGTCCTACACCCCATGCTAGAGTCATTACTGATAACTACTTGAACCTCTGGCCTGGGCTTGAATCGTGTACCACGTGCCTCTTGGCCTATCCAACCAAGCCCCTACAAGTGGCCAATGTTCAAGTAGCTCATGACCAAAACGTTGAGTTTTGGGGCCAATATTGCTAAAGCGGCCTTTGCAGAAATTTGCTCTTAAAAATGCTTTTGGGGTAATCGACGAGACCCATGGCTTAACGATATTCTTAGGTGTGGCTGGCGAGCTGTCTGTCCTTGGGAATGACGGTGACCGGCTGGCGTGGATGGTACCCAGGTTGTTGTCCTCGAAGAGGCCCACCAGATAGACCTTGTTCACCTCCTGCAGTGCAGTCAGGACTGCTTTGAAAACGCAGGTCGCTTTTGCTCGTGCAGGCGCCTTGCCTCGTGTGGACTCGCTGTTGGCTTGGTTTGGACCATGGTCAGGACAAAGGAGTTTAGCTGCAATGGAGTTTTAGAGCTGAATCCCAAAAGCCCTTACCCGGTTTCTCTGTTTATAGAAACAAAAGTTCGTCCTACGTTAAATACTGGGGACCCTTTCGCGGAATTGCTCTTTTAAGCGTTTGCAATTTTAATTCTGGGACTCAAGGGTTTTTTTTTGTTTTTTGTTTTTTTGCTTTTTGGGTCCCCCTCCCCCCCCCCCCCACGGAAACAATCAACAGAGTGAAACGACAACCCACAGAGTGGGAAAAAAATTTTCCCCGCCCCGAGCTCACGTGCAGTTCAATTGTGGGGAGTCTCGGGGCGGACTGGGTGTCAAGAGCGGCATTTTTACCAAGTTGGTGTAAAAATGAAACAGGAGCCGGACATGGTTCCATACACAGTTAACAGTAAATTTCAAAATCCGAGCAGTAATTTGAATTGTTTATTGAAAAACGAATATAAACAGAGTTGGTGCCGGGTGCGGTTAATAGTGTAGGAGGATCGGGCTTTCGCCGCCGCAGACCCAGCATTTTGAGTGCAGCGGGGCGCCAAGACCAGAACGAATATAAACAGAGTTGGTGCCGGGTGCGGTTAATAGTGTAGGAGGATCGGGCTTTCGCTGCCGCAGACCCAGCATTTTGAGTGCAGCGGGGCGCCAAGACCAGGGGCTGTGGGCTCTGGCGCCTGCTCCCGGGTTCTCGCTCCTCGGGCTCTCTCCGCGCCCCCCGGAGCAGTGGGCAGGAATGGAACGCAGGTTTTAATAACGCCTTTTTTTCACATCCTAGGAAAAACAGTAAACGATGAGCCAGGTTTACTTAACTTTTACTTGGCGCTGCTCAGTGAGTGGTAAAACTTTATTTTTACATATGCTCATATAAGTTCTTTAATAATCAGTTCTATTTTTTTCCTTCTGTTGTTTTGTTTAGCTCCCTTCATCCTCTAACCAAACTGGTATGTAACTATCGATGTTTGCTTTGAATTCAGTACATACACCTGTAAATACACATACATGCTTTTTTGGTTAAGGATATTATTAATTTTTTACAAAATAATATTATATACACTTCTGCATTTTCTTTTCTCTTTTAACAAAACTTTTCGAAAATCCTTTCAAGTTATTTTTTAACATGGAGCATAGTTTATTCATCCATTTCCTATTGATAAGCAATGATGTTTCCAGTTACTACTGTTGAACATGTTACAAGAAACTACTAATAGAGTTCCAGAGCTAAGATTGATAGGTTTTGGAGTGTATTTTAAGTTTCAGTAGGTGTTGACATATCCCCAAAATAGCTCATTTCCAGAAATGGTGGATACACATTTTTCTATTCCAAGCATTAATTTCTGCCAGTTAAAGCGTGTAAAATTATTCCACATTGTCATTTTGATTTGCATTACCCTGGCCACTAATGCATTCTTTCTTTAGTTTTATTGGCCATTTGGGTATGTTCTTTGGGGAATTGCCTGCTTATATTTCTTGCTCACTTTTTCATGGATCAGTTTATCTTTTTCTTGTCTCGTGTTTTTTATATAACAGAAATGAACCTTAAACCTGTGTTGCAGATAGTTTTCTAATTTTCATTTTTTCCATATTTCCTTTGTTTATGGTATATTTTTGCTTTCTAAACAATTTTTGGTCTCTAATCTGTCTAGAATTTATTTTATATCGTTTAAGATAAAATTCGAATTTACTTTCTCCCAGGTGGATAGCCAGTTGTTCCGACACCATTTATTAAATAATCCACCCATTTTCCCACTGAACTGAAATATATCATTTTTGTTATTTATTAAATTCTTATATAATTGGATCTATTTCTGTATTCTTTTTTCCACTGATCTCATGTAAATCATGTACCTTTCTTTATTTTACTTTTAATTGATATATAGGCTTATTTCTATTATGAATGGAATACTTTTTTCATTTTCTTTTTTTAGGTCTTACCACTAGGAGGAAATGAATATGTTGATATCTTGTATCCAGCTAACTTCCTAATTTTTATAATTCTACTTTTCTTTCTTTACTCTTTAGACTAGAAACCTTTGGGATTTTCCTTGTCAACAGCAAATAAATAATTTTATCGTTTTTTCTGTTCCTCAGTGTGAATACCAAGCATTTTATTTTCTTTTATATCGAAGTTGGTATGAATCTCCAAATTAAGTTGAATAATAATTTTAGCAAACATCCCTTTTTAGTTCTTAGTTTTAATTAACGTGTCCTCTAGGATAGTATTTGTTGTTAATTTTTGGTATCTGCATTATATTTAAGTAGTTTCCTTCAATTCTTACTTTCCTTTTTAAAAAATCATTGAATGACTGCTAGATTTTCTTGTATATTGATATGATCATATATGGCTTTTCTCTTTTGATTTGTTCAGTGCTTTCTTAGTTGTTAGGACCTCAAATTCAATGTGGCTGAAAAACTGAATTTGAAGAATGAAATCTCATCTATAAGATGGTCATTTATAAGAGAGAAGCAGATGTGCAGTGGTGGAGTTGGGGAAGGGAGAATCAGAAATTCTGTTGTAGATTTGCAGAGTCTATGAGATTACCAAGTGGATGAGGGAATAATCAACTGTATTGAATGCTGATGATGATAGATTAAAGCGAATAGAAGCCTGAATAGAAGATTTAGCAGCTTGGAGATCACTGATGGCCTTGACAAGCGTCAAGCTAGGGGAAAATGGAGTTAATTTGAGGTGCAGTTAATAACTTTGAGAGTTGTTGATATGTTATTTAAAACCATGAGATTGGTTGAGGCCACCAAGGGAGGGACTGAGGTAGAGAAGAGTAAAAAGAAAGGGAAAAGGTTTAATTCCTGAAGCATACAACATCAAGAGTAAGGGAAACCTGACCCTCAACATTTATCATGGATAAATCTGAATAAGTAATTCTACATCTTTGTGCTTACATTTGCTTATTTAGAAGTAAAGGAGGGCTGTCTGGTTAGCTCAATTAGTTAGAGCACAGTCTTATAATACCAAGGTCAAGGGAGGCCAAGTTGGGAGACCAAACAACATGAGAATAGCTACTTAGTGAAAATAAAGTAGCAGAGCCCAGAAGGAGAATCCACTGTCTAGCTGACAGGCTGCAAGAGGACAGAAATTGCCCAGGCTTTGAGAGTAGAAAGACTGAGGTTCAAGTTGAACTTTTTTTTTTTTTTTTTTTTTTTAAAAGATGACCGGTAAGGGGATCTTAACCCTTGACTTGGTGTTGTCAGCACCACGCTCAGCCAGTGAGCGAACCGGCCATCCCTATATGGGATCCGAACCCGTGGCCTTGGTGTTATCAGCACCACACTCTCCCGAGTGAGCCACGGGCCGGCCCCTCAAGTTGAACTTTACTGGGTCAAAATAGTCTGGGGATAAATTCCCAGAGGGGGAGTCATGTAGCTTCTGTTTGCTTCATAAGAAAATTTCTTTACCATTTGTTGTGAATTGCAGCTTATAAAGTTTTTCACTTGGACAGTCTACCTAATTTCAAGTCTGAAGTAGCTCTAATGTTGTTTATCATCTTCTATGAGGCCCATGGGCTAGGATCACATTGTCCACGCACATTAATTTTTGACTCCATTCAAAAATATGAACAAAGGTTCAAAAAATAGTTTGGAAGGGGGATGGGAAAAGGAGAAGGTGAAGAAACATCTTAAAGTATTCTCTTTCCCCCCAAAGGCCTGGAAGTTTCATTGCAAGGTGCAATTTTGGAAGAAAATAGGACATGTTTATACATGAACATCAGTGAGTCCCAAAGCTCCCCTAAAGAAGGGAATAATGACCACTATCTAGAGAGTTACAAGCTTGGGACAAAGGAGAACATGGGAGGTAGTCTATGATTTTACCTTAACTTGAGAGAAACTGGACCTTCACTTCAGCACATCTTTGGTAGAGAATAGGCTACGATAGAAAAGGCTGGAAAGAGTTTTAGCTCAGCCCTCAGGGAGTTCTGCTTTATGCCCAGATGTGGTAGAGTTTCATGTTTAAAATTTTACCCCATTAGTCAAGAAGGATCTCCTTCCCCGTAGCACAAAGACCCCCTAAACAGCACATGAGATGTGTGAGGGACACCTCCTAAGGCAGTAAGACTTCCAAGGAGTGGTGTTTCCATTGTCCCCAACCCCTAGAACTTAGAGCACTGCGGTGCCTTTTGTATTCACTTTCGAGCCTACAGGCCTTCGCTGGAATTGAAGACCGAGTCTGTCACCTCAGTGTGCAGCTGTACTGTGGCCTCAGCACTTGAATCTGAGAGCTCTGTCCTTGCAGGGGAGCTTTCACATCATGGCCTTCCTGAAACAGCTGCAAATATTGTTTCATGTTGTTGGGAGCCTGTAGCCCCACACTCCTTCTTGTGTGACCAGGCCTACGTGACAATCTGCNCCCACTCTGAGCCCAAACTGCCCCACGGCTCCACTAGCAGCTGACACAGGGCTCTAGTCTGCCAGGGGACCTCCCACCTCAGTACTCTTTCCCTTTTTCTCCATGACCCCAACTCCTCCCTCTTTCAAACCTGGAAATCTCACCTGGATGAAAACAGCAGCCGTGGAAATAAGTGCTCTCCCTGCCTTCAGATTTGCTTCTTGCCAATTCCTGCTCCTCACTGTGGTCAGAGTGATATTTCTGAAACTTTAGTTTGATCATGTCTCATTCCCTTGTTTAAGATTCTGCCATGGTGCCCCATCACGAATTGAATATTATTTAGACTCCTGCACTGTTGGGGACCTGAAGCCCCACACCCCTTCTTGTGAGACCACTCCTACGTGACAATCTGCTCAGATGGCCGTGCTTTACATGATAACTGCCTCGAAATCTTTATGCCAGAAACTGATTGCTCCTGGCTATGCAAGTTAATTTGCAAGTGACCTTTTATCCTTCTCTAGAAACTGTTTAACCATAAACATTCTGGGTGGCAACATTTACTTTGAATGTCCTGTCTTTGTCTCTCCTCAAGATATTATCATATCTTTACATTCCAGACCCTTTGCAGCATGCCTGCCTTCTCCTATATAAGATGTAACCTAAGAATCAATAAACGAGACTTGATCAGAATACTGTCTTGTCTCAATTTCTCGTGTCTCTTGTCCCATCCAATTCCCACTCCCCCCTCCAGGGTCTGCGTTGAATATCCCGCGGGTCGGGACATTTTTGGCGCCCAAACGTGGGGCCTGGATACGGGGGATCCCGTGAGGAAGAAGGCACGGAGAAAAAAGGGGCGGCCGCCCGAAATTAAAGAACCTTGGCTTCGCAGGAACCTGCTGCATTGTTACTGAGGTTAGTGATTGTGTCTGAATATGGGGCAAGAATTAAGCCGTCATGAAATGTATGTAAAGCAATTACAAAAGGCACTCAAGACGCGAGGAGTAAAGGTTAAGACAAGTGATTGTTGAGATTTTTTTGATTTTGTTAGAAACTTGTGTCCATGGTTCCCTGAGGAAGGAACTATAAATTATAAGAAATGGGTCAGGGTTGGCGATGCTTTGCAAGATTATTATGAAACATTTGGCCCTGAAAAAGTTCCTGTAACCGCCTTTTCCTATTGGAATTTAATTCGTGATATGATTCAAAATAGAGAGGGGTCTCCTGAGATCTCTGAGACAGTTGCCCAAGCTGAAAAAATTTTGCGGGCCAGCTCTAAGTCTGATGTTGTGTCCTCTCACAAAGGGGAGGTTGATCTAATTTCTTTAGAGGATGATAAGGTGACACAGAAAACAATTCCTTCCTCTGGCCACAAACCTGGGATGGTAGGATCTACTTCTGACTCTGATTCATCAGAAGTTGACTGGGATGAGCTTGATGGGGAGGCTGCTAAATATGAGGCTGAACTGCCTTGAAACTCTTTTTTTCTCTGTTATGTTTTTATTT
>NW_007730579.1:182795-183728 GCF_000696425.1 Galeopterus variegatus
CCTGTCTTTGTCTCTCCTCAAGATATTATCATATCTTTACATTCCAGACCCTTTGCAGCATGCCTGCTTTTTCCTATATAAGATGTAACCTAAGAATCAATAAACGAGACTTGATCAGAATACTGTCTTGTCTCCCATCTCTCGCGTCTCTTGTTCCATCCAATTCCCACTCCCCCCTCCAGGGTCTGCGTTGAATATCCCGTGGGTCGGGACACTGCACATGGTGGGAATTCCCTCTGTGAGAGCTCCTCTGCTTGTTTCCTTGCCCTGTTCTTATTTCTCATTGAGAAGTAAGAAAACACCCGTGGCCACGCCTCACCCTCCAACACTTCATTCCAGCCAGACTGAATTATTAGTAGCTTCTCTACTCCCCTCATGTTCTCTCACATCTCTGCACTTTGGCAAGACACCCCTTCTGCCTGGAACACCTTCTCTTTTCCAGACCCAGGGTCCTTCTCAACTCCTACACCACCTTCAAACCTCAGCTCAGATCGTACTTCCTGTAGGAAGTCCCTCTTGAGTCTAACTTCCCCAGTCAGGGTATGTGCCCCTGGAGCTCAGCATATAGTAAGGGCTTAATATATTTTTATGGAATACACAGTTATTAAATGAGATATGAAGCAAATTGCAAAGGGAAATGTACCATATCTATGTTCAAGTGATTATTTTTATTTTCATGACAGTGTTCAGAAAACAAAAAAATGCCTGTAGGCTAAGAACTCACTAAAATCTATGAACAATCATGAAGGTCATAAGCCATTCTTGGGTTTACAGTTCATGAGGTAGAAGCTTTTCTTATCCCCATTTTACAGATGAGGAAACTGAGACAGAAATTTAAGTAACACACCCAAGTTTGCACAACTAGGAACTGCCATTAGGGATAAAACTGTACATAGAAGCTCTATTTACCTCATAACAGGATTTCACATGCAT
>NW_007730579.1:186135-186460 GCF_000696425.1 Galeopterus variegatus
CAAGTTCACGTGACTTAAATTTTCTAAAGTAAAATAAATATATTTTCAAAATTTGATTCAAACCTTTTACCTAAAATTGTCTCTAGGTCAATGTGTCTCCTTGTTATCTCAGTTCTGTCTCCTGGCCATGCTGGGAGAAACAATATCTTTTAGATGTGTAAGAAAGCATTTGGTACAGTGTATTTTTGTTCTAGAGTAAAATGACTGGCTATTTAAAAAACCAAAAAGTATAGAACAAAAACAGAATGTCTGAGTAAGTCTTGATAATGGTTTAGGTAAATAAGTTTGTTTAAAAGGTTTTACAGCCAAAAAAAGGGGGGGGGGA
>NW_007730579.1:187343-188500 GCF_000696425.1 Galeopterus variegatus
TTCTATAGGTCTATGATTTTTGTATTCTTCCTTGTTCTTGGACTATTGGCTCCCTGGCCTCAGGCCCAGTCGGGTTTTGGAGATCCTGGACTCACTCGACAATTGGTAAACAAACATTTTGGTAAGCCTTGTGATTGCAAGGGAGGTACTGTTCTTAAGTCCTCCCTCACCATACATAGCCATCGTTGATTGTGGTGCACATTTGGCTTATCTGGCTCCAACCTCTCCTGCCTATAGTTGCATAGATAAGCCACAATTCGCACCCGCTGACAGTGATGGCCCTAAGCCTTGTCCCTGTCAAACTTTTGTTAAAACATTACATAGCACCTGTTATGGTTCATATCAATTGTGTATTTCAGATAATCAGACATATTTTACTGCTATCCTAACCAGAAATTATGAAGGAACATTTGTAGGGGATCTTGCTGACCCTCCGTCTGCAGTGGGGCTTGCCTCTAATAAATATGTCCAAGCTCCCTGTTTGGGACCCGTAGGAAAGCCTGTATGCTGGTCCATTACTCCCTCTATCTATATGTCTGACGGAGGCGGACCCCACGAACAAACCAGAACCCTTAAGGTGGAAGAAAAAATACAGGAAATGCATGATACCCTATTTCCTCAACTTACCTATCATCCATGAGCTTTGACAGAAAATCGAGATCAATTAAATCTAGATCCTCAGACCTCTCATCTCATTTATGCTACTTATAAATTGCTTAATACAAGTAATCCTGACCTTGCTCAAAACTGCTGGCTGTGCTTGGTCATGGGACGACCTATACCTGTAGCTTTTCCATATTTATCCCTTAATTACTCGACCAATGGTCGGTGTTCTTTAACTACCCCTTTGCAAGTGCAGCCCTTACAGTTTTATCTCTCTCCTTCTATTAATAATAGTTTTNTGTTCTTGTTGTTTATGTCTGTATATATGCGTGCGTAAGCTGTATGTCATGTCTATATGTTAATGTCTGTTTAGGTAATTGTTTTATGTGCAAGGTACCTAATTGGCTCATAATTAATGTGCGCTCATTAAATAAATAAGTATATTTTTCAAGTTCACGTGATTTAAATTTTCTAAAGTTTCGATAAATATATATTCAAAATTTGATTCAAACCTTTTACCTAAAACTGTCTCTAGGTAAATGTGTCTCCTTGTT
>NW_007730579.1:190203-190479 GCF_000696425.1 Galeopterus variegatus
TCACAAAGGTCAAAACAACAAAAGTTAATTAATAAACTAATTAAAAATGTTATAGGTTTTTACAATATCCTTATTTTAAAACAAACCCTAACTCTCCCTCCTTTGTTCCATTTGGCTTCCTGGAACCAGGAAGAAATAAAAGTAACAACTAACCATTCTTGCCTCTTAGGTGGAGATCCTAATATTTATGAAAAGACTCATTTTTTCACAACCTCTTAATTTTTCAGCTTCCACTGAGAAAATGCCTTTATGTTTCTCTTCTCCTAATGTTCCTCC
>NW_007730579.1:191391-191969 GCF_000696425.1 Galeopterus variegatus
TATTAACTGCAGAACAGGGAGGTATCTGTTTGGCTTTACAGGAGAAATGCTGTTTCTATGCTAACAAGTCTGGAATAGTGCGTGACCGCATTAAACAACTACAAGAAGATTTGGGGAAAAAAAAAGAAAACAGTTGGCTGATAATCCCCTTTGGACTGGGTTCAACGGATTCTTACCTTACCTCTTACCTTTACTGGGTCCTCTTATAAGTTTACTTCTTTTGTTATCTTTGGGGTCTTTCCTTTTTAATAAGGTCACTACTTTTATTAAAGAACAGATAGAGGCTATTCAGGCATGGCCCATTCAGATTCATTCAGATGGAACACTCTTCTAATGAGAGACTCAGATCTACTCACCCTCCAAAAAATAGAGCTGGCTAGTCAGAGACGGGTAAGAGGGTGTTGTTCTGCAGCAACCTAAGACAGGGATGTCTGTCCAAGCTACGGGTAATCCCAATGACGGGTAAGCTGTTATAGAATTGAACATCCCAACCTAAGCCAGACACAGCTCTTATTATGTTGGGCTATGTTTCCATTTCTCATATAAGAAAAGAAAGGGGGATATGTTGGGGGCCTGAA
>NW_007730579.1:192405-211382 GCF_000696425.1 Galeopterus variegatus
CGATTGACTGTTGCTAATATGGGGGGGTCCATGTTTCTTTCTGGTTTCTTTTAATTTTCTCCTTAGACAGCTAGTCTTTCAGTTTCCAGTTGCATCTCCCATTTAGTCTGCTGTATTTTTCTAATAAATCTCCTTTTCTTATAGCAGCCAGAGTCAGCTTCTGTGCTTCCATAGAGGTATTATGCAAGATTTGCAGATGATCAAACTGAATCTTGGGAAATCAATTCATCTTACAGAATCATGCACTTAGTAAGAGGAAAGTAAAAATAGGGATTCTAATCCTAAACTACATACTAACTCTGTTGGGAGCCTGTAGCCCCACACCCCTCCTTGTGTTACTGTGCCTGCGTGACAACCTGCTTGCGCCAAATGGCCATGCTTATGTGATAACTGCCTCATAATCTGTTTGTGCCTGGAATTCTGTGTTCCCGGCTGTGCAAGTTTACTCAAGGGTGACCTTCATCTTCTTTCAAGTTTCTGCTTTGCTGTAAAGATTGGGGGCTGCACTGCATCAGGAATGTCTTGTCTTTGTTTCCTCTCAAGACCTTATCACATCCTTGCATTCCTGACTTCTTACAGTATGCCTGCTTCTTTCCTATATAAGATGTAACCTTAGAGCCAATAAACGAGACTTGATCAGAATACTGTCTTGTCTCCATTTCTCGCGTCTCTTGTCTCATCCCATTCCCACTCCCCCCTCCCGGTCTACGTTGAATAACCCGCGGGTCGGGACATAGCTCAAATGAAGTTTTAATCTTCAACTGAGCTATAAAGAGTTTAACTCTTAGGTAAAGTACTTTCTACTTCTAAGATTGTATGATTTTCTGTGTAAGTTTTCTTAATAGACAAGTTAAACTCAATTAGAATTAAGTATATTACTCCTGTGTAATAATGTTCACTGTAACAAGAAATCATTTGGGTACCTGTGATGAGCCCAACCTATTCCTAATATATCTCTCTATATTTATATCTATATAATGTCTATGCATTTTTTTCTGCAAAACATACTTTGGGAACATTATTTCTAAAACTTTTTTCTATTTTATTCTGTTCTATTCTTGCATAATCAAAACTTCATTTTTATACCTTGAAAAGTAGCTCATCTGTTATATAATTTTATTGCAGAACATTATTCACCATCGTGTGATGCAACTTGTGGAAGGATTTTATAAAGACAGCGCTCTGCTTGAATCTGCTCAGTTGCCACATAATGTAAAATGCTATTTTTCCTTTTAAATTTTGCAATTCACCTCTTTTTTCTGCACAATAATTTCCAGATTTATAAAAGCCCACACATACAAAATAGCATAAATTAGGCTGCTTTAAATTCATGATTGAATTGGAGGTGCTGTGCTCTAAGAAATGTATTTGTATATATTATTATTATGGTTTAGGTTTGGGAATAACTTGCCAACTCATCCCGGCCAGAATTCTATTATCAATTTTGCCAATGGTTCTGATCAATGGTGTTGGAATTTATATGAAATAAGTGGTTTCACAGTGACGCAGTTTTACATGAGCTTTTGTGTGCAGAAAGAATATACGTATCTTCCAGAGAAGCAAGCAACCATTTCACGCAAAGTATTTTTTTTTTTCTGAATAGGAGATTAAAAGGTCGGAAAATAACATAATTTGTCAAAAAAACCTTGAAAATAATGGTTGGTTTTAAAAACGTTGTTGGGATGGTAATGTACATTGATTTAAATATAGCAATGGAATTAGAGAAAAAGATTTTATATCTGAATATGGTGACTCAAAAAGCAGAAGAGGTATTTAGAGTGTAGAACTTTTTTATTTTGCTTGAGAAAGCACTTATCGGCACTATCATCCCACCATTGGTGAAGAATTTACTGTTTTGCAGAAGAATCATGATACCAAATTATTACAATGAATGTTTTATATAAGTTATTCTTGTCACTGAATATTCGAAATTCAGTTTAAATGTTTCTGAGTAGAGATCACATTGCAAACACAGCTATGTTCAATCCATTGACTGTCTAATGAATAACCAAACACACACATGCACACACAAACAGAAGAAAATTCTTTTCAGTCTTTACAGTAAATGTTTTAAAATCACATTAAACGAAGAAAGAGTAAAGTAGTCAATTGTATATAACATGTACCATGCATACATATTCCTGACAGGATGACATAAATACTTAAGATAAATAAACAGTATTGTCAAGTATGAAACATAAAGCATGACACAGTAGCCCAAGATGAGACTGACTAAAAAATGAGCATTAAGGTGACGTTACCAGGAAGCTGAAGGCTGAAATACCAGATCTTAAATGACGTGTAAGATTCCATAATTAGTGAGTCTGTGTAGCTGAGGATTAGGGTGGCGCTGGGATTTAGAAAAGAGCTAGGCAGCACCTTTTCCTTGCACTGCCACTGACCAGTGTCACCTTTGAAAAGTCCCTCAACTTCTCTGAACCTCAATTTTCTCATGTGGAAAATTAGATTATTGAACCCCCTTTAATTCTAAATCGCAATAGTCATTCTATGCCTAGGCTGTACACTGTTGTTGCTTATTTCCTACCTCCATAATTATATTACTCTCATTTTCACTGCTGAAAATCTACTGAATCTGAAAAAGTTTTGTGGCTAAACATGTTCATTGCAAGGGCATTTATCTTATGAAATAACTGGAAAGAAACTAGATAGCCAACAAAAAGAAATGAGGTAGGCAAATTTTGGTTAATCAACTCTGGATTATTATATAGTCATTAAATTGAAGACTGTGAATAAATGAAAAATTTGTATGGTTATTAAATTAAAAAGTAGAAGAAAAAGTTGAACGTGCACCCCAATAGAAACTGTGTAAACAGTATGAATACATAAACAGAGACTGAAGGGAAAAGGAGCCAATTATTTAATTTTTTTTGAAGTATTAGGAGTTTTGGTGACTCATATTTATTTTGACCTCATTAATGAGGCTTTAATACTGCTTATACAATAGTGCTGGAGGATAATAATAAATCTCATCCATATTTAAGACCTGGCTTAGATGCTTTCTTCTAAATAATAAATTTTCTTTTCTCAGTTTTTTTCTCTTGCACACTATAAGTTTTAAAACATTTATCGATTTGGACTTTATTGTATTTTGTGGGGATTTTTTCTATATTGGTATCTTCCAATAGATTGGAAAAGAAATTATCATCAATCTCTGCATTCCTCTATAGCACATAACCCTGTGCCTTACGGATAGTGTGTGCTCAATAAAATAGTGTAAATATAACAGCATATAATAAGATAGTATATATTCAATTCAATTAACTAGGCTGTACAGCATGAAATAAAGCAGAGTTGAAATTGGTTAATTAATCTATTCAGTAAGTATTTATTGAGAGTCATGAGCTGCTTGAGGAGCAAATACAACAATGGAAATACAAACGTAGTTTATATAAAATGAAACCTCTCAGTGTGTTATATACAACAGTGGGAGTGTTTTGTGGATGGAGCACAGTGAGCAAGGAGCAGAGAGGTAGTACATAAGATTTGAAGAGACAGACAGGGTCAGACAGGCAGTGTGCATTTGTGTGCATAGGGGCATAGGTATTGGTAAGGAGTCTGGATTTTTATTTTCAATAGCAAAGAGGTAAATGAACTTATTGGAATTTATAAAAAGTCACTTGCTGTTTGGAGTTGTACTAAAGGGGACAAGATTGGGAAAAGGAAAATGAAGAATTTTAGTTGGAGAATTGAGGTATAGATTTGGCTGGTGGGTGTTTCAAAGGTGGCAGGATAGGTCAGCTCTCTTCTTATTTTGGGTTGTGTATACAACTTAATAGGTGAGGTCCTAAATTATCCTGAATGCTGTGTTTATTTGATAACTTAACCTTTAAAATTACTAGATCTCTGCTAAATCCTTACGTGAAAGAGATCTCAGTATGTACAGAATTGCATTGCTTCTTAGTTTTCTTGAATTTTTTTCAGGTAAGATATTTATCACTTTTAATTTTTTATTTACTGTTTCTTAGGGAAACTGTATTTAATGTTAATTGTTTATATTAATTTACAAATGAGAAACTAAAGCAAAGAATTTTTAATGCACCAAACAGCACAAAAAGGATTAGCAGAGAGAAGGAAAATGAAGCAATATTTATTTTTCATCTGTAATTTATATTGGTAGTATGTAAAACAGTCATATATTTACCTTTTCATTTAATCTGCGTAAAAGCCCTTATAAGAATATTTTCCCCGATTTACAGATGAAAAACTAACACACAGTGATTTGACTATTTTTTAATATTTCTTAGCTATTAAATTTTAGAGTGAGAATTGAAACAGTTTAATTTTCAAGCTCTTGCCCCCTTTACAACTACTTGCTAACTAATGTTTCTCCGAAATTAGGATTTTTTTAAAAGAAAGGTTATATTTTAAATTTCGGCCTTTTGCACATTGTACAAACAAAAACACAGGTCCTTGGTGAGGGCTCAAGTAGTGATTCTCTGATTCTCCTTGAACTTGCAGGGTTCAAATATTTCAGGACCCAAGCCCAAACCATTTAAAAACCAGAGGTGGAAATAAAATGTAAAAACAATTTTTTACTTTATTGTACATGAATGTTTGTGTGTATGTGTATGTGCAAAGATATACTAAAATTACATTCTACATTGTTAATTATTGAACTTTTTTGTTTTTTTTAAATTTATCTTTATACAATGTAATCGATTTTCATGGCCCTTACCCCCCACCCTCTTTACACCCTGGCAACCTCAGTTCTGTTCTCTTCTCTTAAAAAGTTTAACAAATTATTGTGATTATTGTATCTTTTTTTGTTATTTGTTTATTTATTTATTGAACTTTTAAACTACAGTTTAGCTGGTGATTTTTTGTGGTGTTGCTTGTTTTGGTTGTGTATTGGGTTGGCATGAATACAATGTTTGATATACGGAACAAATGGTTTCTCAGCTCTCTTGTGTTCGAATCACCGTGAATTACACAGAATGGCTACTGGTGAAGTTGATAATTAAGTCTTCAAATTTACTGTACTTTTTTGGGCTTTCAGGATACGTATCATTTTAGGATCTGTCAGGATTGAAGAACAGGTAAGAGAATACACTCAGGTTCATTTATTCTTAAATGTATTTGAAAGTATGCAAGTTACAGAAAATCTGTTTAGTAAATATGCCTCTATTTCCCACTCATATTATTTTTTTCTGTTACATATTTTGACAGTGACTATCTCCTAAAAATATAAGTATTGACAATATGCTGTTAATTTTCCAACTCTCACAGAATCAAATTAGAAAACCCATAAAAACTCCCAAGATATAACTCAATATTTGGAATTCATGAAATAAAATTCTGATGTCTCAATAAATTGATGTACATACAGGCTGCCTTTCAATGACTCTTGTAGTGATTCTGGACATTTTTTATATGACACAATATTGTTATTAATAGAAAAACACGGCATCAAGAGAAACAAATTAATGAATCACATTAAATACCATCTCATGTTTGTCCTCCATGAGAGAATTTTATGCAGGCCAAATAAAGTACTATTCCCACTAAAATACTGTCAATTTACTTAAAATCAAAAATAATTTTTCTTCCTTAAAAGATGTAATAGTCCAGAAATATATAAAATCACAATTACTCAATAATACATAGTATATTGATTCCATTATATAAAAGGTCTATGAATTTTTTCTCTTGGTCATGAAATTGTTAAGAAAATGTCATATGTGATTACATTTGAGACAGCTATTACTATAATATTACCCGTGAGCAAACCTGCCCTATGAGGTTCACAAGTTACATGACCAGTCTTGATAAGATGCTACTTAAATTTATGTAGCTAGAATCTTTTAGTTCAATATCCTTTTATCAGCTTTACCAAAATTTCACAGTATTCCAAGGATGTTTTTGATGAATGACAAATACAGCAATTAAGATGATCTCTTACTTTCAGTGTATATATCTGAAAGCCTGGATGCTCAAAGTTGGCTCAAAGACCAACAGACAGGGGGTTTGTTAGAAATGCAGAATCCTGGGCCCCAGTCCAAACCCACTGAATCAAAATTTTCATATTTATGTGTTCCCCATGATTCATAAGTGCAATCTTTAAGTACACATTAAAGATTGAGAAACACTTCCCTAATATGTCCCTTCTCACTGTCTTTCTCTTAACTCTGAAAGATGAATATCCCCTGGTTACTTCAATCCTTTTTCCAGAATATATCAAATGTGAGCTAATTTTCTCATATATGCTTCACAACAATTGTGGAAGAAACTCTTCTGCTTTTGCTGTAGTACAGTGTCCTAGTTATTGTGCCCTTTACCCCCATTCATCATTTTTAGAGCCTTTTCTGTGAATTTTGCCTGACACATGTATTCAAAATGAAAAATGCTTCCATGTGAATGCTTTGACTTTTCTTTTAAGGTAGGTATTGCCTTTCAAGGTTGAGCTGAAGCTTCATAAATAATTATATTTGCTGGGTGCTTTTCCTGAGTTACCAAAATTAAATTTGTAAAATAGGTGCTATTGCTATTCCCATTTTGTGAATGAGGAAACAGAAATTCAGTATGTGATGATGGTGGTCGTGCAAAGAGTAAATGGTGAACTGGAATGCAAACCTAGACCATATGATTCTAGAGGAGTCATAATGTCACAATGTCAAGATCCACTGGAAATCTGTTAAGAAATGACCTTTATGATTTTGAAATCACAGGTATTTATTTACAATGTATGTTTCTTAAATTATTACTTTACATAACTTTGTGATATATTACCTCACTCCTAGATTCCTTTGTCTAAGCTTCCATATTTTTCCTTTTCTTCTTATACTTCTGTTTTGACTTTCTTCTGTTTATTAATTGCATACTTCACAAACAGTATGCCGTAATTTCAACCTTTCCTACAGGAAATTATTCTGCCATTTCTTTGCCTTTGACACAAAGATAAATGTATTCATTTACTCAATAAATCACTATAGAACATTTTTGTTGTTCTTGATTAGGCACTGTGCTAGGCACTATATACATAATAATGGGAAAAGAATTAGAGCCTTTGCATTTGTATAGGTCTAGTCTGTTTAAGGAGAAAGACATCGTTCAAATCACCATTATATTAATGAATATATAAGTATAAGTAATCAGAGTTTCATACACCAGATATGAAGGCTGTGACAGCATTCAGGAGATTTGCTTCAGTGTGTTTCTGATCACAGATGACATCCATGAGGAACTTTGCTTGAGATGAGTTTTGAAGGACTGAGCAGATTTAAATAAGTAAAATTGGGGAGGGTGGGACACATAATGTTTAAGTTTGAGAAAACATCTTGATCAAAGGTTCTGTGGTGGAAAGAAGGATGGCATGAAAGAAGACTTAAGAGGTTTCATAATGTACTCAATGCCTTAGCCCAATCAAAATGCCAAGACCCACTTCTATTTCCACACTTCTTTATTTTATTTTTATTGATTATTCATATCCGTGGGGCACAGAGCTGACCATGAGCACCTGTGCCCAAAATGTGCAGATCAGGTCAATACTATCAGCATGTCCACCACCTCAAATTGCAACTGGGCACAGCTACGAGTTGAATTGTCTCCTCCCTGTCCCCAATTAAAAAAAAAATGTTGAACTCCTAACCCCAAGTACTTGAGAATGTGACATTATTTGGAAATAAAGTCATTGCAGATGTAATGTCAGGTGATTCCATCCTTAGGTAGGATGGGCTCTTAATCCAATATACCTGGTTTTGTTGTAAGAAGGCAGTCATGTGAAGACATGGAAGAATACCAAATGATGACAAAGGCAGAGATTGGAGTTATGCAGCTGCAAGCAAAGGAACATCGAAAATTGCCATCAAACCACCAGAAGCTAGGAAAAGGCAAGGAAGGATTCCCCTACAGATTTCAGAAGGAGCATGGCCTGCCAACGTCTTGATTCCAGACATCTAGTCTCCAGAACTGTGAAACAATAAAGTTCTATTGTTTTAAGGAACCCAGTTTGTGGCAGTTTGTTATAACAACCCAAAGAAACTCATATACCCCCTTCAACTGACCTAGAAAACCTGCTTCTATCTTTTTCCATTAAAGTGTTACCAAGCATAAATCTAGAAATAAAGTCTAGTGCATTAGATTTCTTTTAGGATTTAGTGTTGACTGGACAAAGAAAGTTGTTTTCCGATAATGTGACATGAAAAGCTAAAAACGTTTAATTAGAACAAAAGTGTAAAATTTGGGATTAGCATTTTTTGCTTCTTCATATGTGTGCTTGCATGTGTATGAATTCCATTAAATATGGAAGAGAAAATTATAAATAAATTCATTCAACATATTGTTAGCACATCAAATTTCATTGCATAATGGACATGGCTTGCAAGAATTTTCAATTATCAAGCAAAGCCCAGTAATTACAAAATCAATCATTTTGAAAACAGCATAATCAGGAACCAGATAATAAAGAAACCAACCACCAAAACACATTTAATTATTCTCATTCAAAACTGCATGTACTTTTCAAAATATTGCTCTTGTTTCTGAGAAACTGATTATAAAATATTTTACATTGCATCTAACTGCAAGTTACATTCCTCCTAGCAGAATGTTGTTGGTATAATTTGAGATAGATAATGGAAAAAAAATAATTTCCTGACACCAATGGTATAGTTCATTTATTAGAGCCAAACATAATACCAAAACTATAGGGTGGGTAATTCTTTAATGAGAGCGATTGCATTCAGGATACAAGTGGCCACATTATTGACAGAGATTATATACACTCTGACTTTCTTCTTTTCTATGTTAGGCACATGGATTTTTTTAAAAAATTAATGTACATCAATATTGTGTCGTAATTTTCTGTTTAAAAGCTATATGTTGGGGCGGCTGGTTAGCTCAGTTGGTTAGAGTGCAGCCTTGAAACACAAGATCAAGGGTTTGGATTCCCCTACCAACCAGCTTCAATAAATTATAGATCCCAATTTTCTCTGAACCCATCAAAACTTACACCAATAAAATTTCATATTAATTCATTATGTAATCCAAAATTAAGTTGTTTACAGAAGTAAATGGCAAAATAAAAGCGAAGATGTCATCTTGCATTTTAAATTGTAGTTCAGATATACTGTACTACACACTTATAATTTGTATATTTTTACAAATAATTTTGAAAATAACAGATAAATTTATTATTCATTTTTTCAGTCCCAAGAACTGAGTATAAATTTCATATTATCACATTCTGGTTGATATATGGAGTTCAAAATTTCTTTTTTATTTTATTTCAAAGGTAAAGATGTGTTGCTAAAATGGTTTCAACTAAGGAGCTGCATACAATCACAGCAAATTTCCCTCTAAAATACCTGAAAACAGAATAAAAAATGTACATCACTGAAAACTAAGACCAACGTTTAACCCTACATCCTGTAACAAATCTCCCCTTACTGCTATGTCAATATTACATTCAAACAAACAAGCAAAAACTACCAGGATTTAGCTCATATAACCTGTGTTTGACTCATGAAATGAAGATGACCTGTTAACAATGTATTGTCTCTCCCTAAAAGTCAGAGATTCCTGAGGTTAGACATACTCTAAACGCCATGCAATAATGATTAAAGTAAGGGAATGTGTTTGGGGAACACAGGGAATGTTAAAGCCAATACAGGAATATACCACAAGGGACCTAGAAATTTTCGGACAATGTGTAAACAACAGTGATGATCTCTGGCTCTTTCTGGCATCTGCCTTGTACTCACAAGCTATTCACTTTCCCTTATTTCATCCCAAACAATTCACAGTGCAAGCATGTGCTGTGAGCTACTGTATTTGAGATTAAAATTTGTTGACAGAATAAAATGTTTTTTAACTCAAATCCATGTAAATAAATTTCTCTCTGTGCCTGGGAGAGGTAGAGAATTTCCTTAATAATGTTTTGTCATATAAATGCATATATGTATCTCTATTTATACATGCACATTATTATTAATCCTGGCCCCCTTTAACCGAAAAAAAAATCATTTTACATATCAATACCTAATTATCTTAAAGAACTAGTATGAATGCAGTTTGAATTATTAAGGAAGATCATTCTATATTCTAACATCTCCCAGTAACATTTTGTGATGCACAATTCCTCTGTTTTGGCTTCCAGTGTAGTTGTTTCAATGTTCCTATTTCCTTTTATAGAGTCTAGAAAATCAGGGTCTCCTGACACCCATTTTCTTTTATGTGTCCCAAATCATGATATGTTAAAGAAGAATTTTCCAATAATCTGCATCTATTAGGAATTCATTTTCACATTATTTCTTATCGAAGACCTTCTTAGTGCCATAAACCTAGCAATGGAAGTTGAGAGTATTCTATTTCACCAGGTGGGCCAAGTGGGGAACAATCTTGCTAGCATACAGTGGGTAGGGTCCCCTAGCCGTTCTGTTAGCCATTGTATGGCTCTGCGTCCTTCCTTGTATTCATACCTTCCACTTTTAATTATACTACAAATGAATTGCTCTTGATTGCCTTTAAGAATTTATTGCTGCAAAATACTAGGAGATTGTTGATTATTCAACAAAACCTTCACAGTAATGATGTGAAATTTTCTTGCTTATTTGGTATGCCGTAGGCTACAAAAGAATTGCTCTTGATTGCCTTTAAGAATTTATTGCTGCAAAATACTAGGAGATTGTTGGTTATTCAACAAAACCTTCACAGTAATGATGTGAAATTTTCTTGCTTATTTGGTATGCCGTAGGCATTTGATTAACGACCTTTGCTGAGTAGTGTATTATCTTTGAAGGCCTTTCTAAGGGATTATATTAGTATATTCTGTCACTGATCCATCTAGGGCCTCAAGAAGAAGGGTACAACTGTTTGTAACTTTTAGTGTTCCAAACTTAACCTGATAAGTACTTCCTTTACAATAAGAGATCATCGATCTACAATTTCGATTGAATAAACTTTAAAAAATCTATATTTAAGATATAATCTAGATTTTCTTTTGTAAAGATCTATGTATAATTATGAATGGTTTTTATCCTCTTTATAATTCTGAATTTAAAAAATTATACTTCCTATTAAAATTACATTTTATTAAAACACACATGTTTTACATTATATAGTATATGTACCATGAATTATGCCTAGTAATTATAGATAATTTCTCTTTTCAAGTTATGAAAATAGTCTTAAAATTTAATTGAGAGGTTTCACATAAAGAGCTGTATGTATGACATAGCTCAAGTGCACACAGAAACCAGAATCATTATATAGAGCAGACAATAAAAATCATTATTCTCTTGGTATTTAATTCCATACTCCTACACTCAGGGGTGATATTTAAAAAGTATTTAACAATGAGTATGGTATAGGCACCAGCCAATCACAGCAGACCCTGGCTATAGGGCTGGTGTAGGATGGTAGGATCCCACCTCCTGATCTGCTGTGTATCATTCCTTTAGTTGTTAAATCTGGGGACACCTAACAGAGGGTCCTAAGAAGTGTGGTACTTGGCTTGAACAGCAGAAACACTGTCAGGATACTCAAGACAGTGGCTTTTTAGACACTGGTATCATTATTTTAACCACTGGTATGGCTGTCCTAGTGCATACGAGGTGAATGTGTCCTCTGTGCATGACTTCTGTATGAACTTGGTGGGGAAGTCAATGGTCCACAATATAGGAAGGAAAGTATCTCATTCTCTTTCATCAGAAAGGGGTGAAAGAAAAATGAATTCCTAGGTTCCACCACTTACATGTAAAAGGAAGATTTTAACCAAATAGCCATTTTTTTTTCATTTGTTCAAGGCGGGGCACATGTTATGATGAATAAGAGTACTTGCCCTTTGAGCATTTTAAGCCTAGGAAGAGGCAAACAATTATATTTCAGAAGACTGAGTTCTGTGGCAGGATGATGCAGAGTACATGGTGCTCAAGAATAGACCCTAACCAAGACAGGAGAGCTCGTGAGGTTTCATGGGGAAAATGTCACTATAGCTTAGTATTTTTGGTGTTTCTTTCTTTTTATTTTATGGCAAATGTGCTTAACATGAAATTTATACCACAACAGTTTTTAAGCGAACAGTTCAGTGGTATTAAATACATTCAAAATCCTGTGCAACCATCACCAGCATCCATCTCCATAACTTCCTTTGCCTTTTAAAATCGAAGCTCTACACCCATTAAACAATAACTCCCCATTCTCTTCTCGCCCCAGTACCTGGCAAACACCATTCTACTTTCTGTCTCTATGATTTTCACTACCCAAAGTACCCCATGTAAGTAGAATCACACAGTATTTCCCTTCTTATGACTGGCTTATTTCCACTTATGGTAATGTAATCAAGGTTTATCCACGTTGAAGCATATGTCAGAATTTCATTCCGTTTTAAGGCTTAATAATAATCCATTGTTCCCATATATCACATTTTGCTTATCCATTCATCTGTCAACGGACGTTTGGGATGTTTCCACCTTTTGGCTATTGCTAATAATGCTGCTATGAACACTCGTGTACAGATGTCTATCTTTTTTCATATTGAGTTGTAGGAGATCTTCTTGAAACTTCTGGATTCTGCTCTGTTATTTTCTAATTCTCAGCATCCCTGAGGTTCAAACTGGCTACATGACAACCTTGAGAGGGCTTTTTCTCTCCCAGGATTTTGCCCACTCCAGCTCAGTCATTTTACAAAAGATGGCAAAGTCCCGTGCCAAGGAAAAGCCTGAGACCTCACAGTACTTTGGTGGCAAATGTGGGACTAGAACATAGGTCATGTCCTTCTAATTCTTTGTCTCTTATTTGTCTCAGGCCACCTCTATCAGTTTCTCCTGGTAGCACCTGAAATTTAACTTTTTATTCGAAATTGAATTTAACCAGAAAAAAAAATATGTAATTATCGTGAAAAACATAGTAACATTAATGAAATTCTAAATATATGCACACCCTTATAATCCTGATAGTGCAGTTAACCAGTTTTCCTTTTATATTTTCCTTTCAGTGTAGTATTTGACATTCTGGTTTTTTTCCATAGTAGTATAAGCTTTTTTACATGTTGCTACACAAGCTTCATATTTAAAAGAAAATTAACCTTTTTGAAAACTGACAGTGCTATTATCTTTTTACCTAAACCTTCTGTCCCTGCAGTCCTCATAGTTTTCTCTCCACTTCTAGCCCATCTCTAAATCATATCATTTTAAAAACTTGAACATGATTGTTTCTTAACTCTGAAATGTATAACGCAGAAAGTGAACATCCCCTGTAACCCCACCCCACAGAGATTACCATAATTAACAACTTAGTATGTATGTCCACAAACATTTTTCTTGATATTCTTTCTCAGTATATCATAGATATCCTTTCCCCTGCATCCCCACCCAAGGTGCCATCAAGTCCTCTCTGTTGATACCATAAAGATAGTTGTTTGCCAGCCCACCCACATTACAGCAGCCTGAATTCCCTGACCAGCAACCCGCACTCAATGCACAACCCTTAGGCCTGGTTCTCAAAGACTTTGCCACCCAACTGTCCTAATCTTTTATTAAACCCCACCTGAGTCCTTCTACTGTACTTAAGCTTTCTGGACACCCTCACTGACAAGACTCACCCGACTTAGAATGTCTTTTGTTGCACTCACTGAATTATAGATAGCTGATTAATAAATTATTTGGCATTTCCACCAAAGGATTGTTTTGAGATTGGGCTATATATTATTAATGATGATATTTGTGCATATAGCACACTTGCTTTCAGCAGCTTAGGCTAATTAAATGTGACAGGTGCTTTTTGAATGAGTTTAGGCATTTGGTTATAGTTCTGTTGTTATTCCTGGTGGTTTGTGCCATGTCAAACATTTTAAAAATGCATTCTTAATAATAATAACCATTGTTTTTGGAGCATTTACAATGTGCTGAGTGCTTTCACGCATTTTGACAGTCAGTGTGGTAACTGAGATGGCTACCAAGCAATTAACTGGCAGGTGGCACCCGAAGAAAGGATATGCTGAAGAAAGGAGCGATTCTTATCCTGGGTAGGACAGAACAGGATAATGTGAGATTTCATCACACTACTACGAACAGCATGTAATTTAAAACTTGTATTTTGCATATTACTGAAATTTTCCATCTAATATTTTTGAACTACAGTTGACCATGGGAAACTGAAACCAGGGAAAGGGAAACCATGGATAAAGGGTGACTACTGTACTGTTGTAAAATAATAAAAAAAGCTTGTGGGCACAGAAAATGTACTAAAAGGAATCAAAATAAAATTATTAATTTTTAATAAAAGTATACATATTTTAACACATCAAAATACATTTTGTGTTAATTTATTAAATAAACATTTATAATTATAAAAATAATACATGCTCAAAGAACAAAATTCCATTTTTCAGAACCTGGAAAAGTAAGTGCATACACACACACACACTCCCTAATAACCCAACCACCTGAAGATAATGTGTTAATATAATTTTATACTATTTTACTTGTATACATTAAAAATAATTCTAATATACACTTTTTTTGAAGATTGCAACTTTCAATTTAAATATACAGTGTATCACTGTCAAAAAACATGAATAGATATTTTGTGAGGAAAAATGACAAATTAAGAACACCTGAAAAATCTCCAGGTCAAATAAATGGTAGATTAAAATATAAAAAGATGCTTTAAAACATATGGCTAATCTTGCAGGAACAAAAGTGTAGGCAACAAACTGAATTAAACAAATATTAGATTTCAGCAGTAGATGTACCAAGATTTGGACAAATCCTTATATTTAGTCATTTGTTTTTAATTTTCTCACTAATATAAGTGAGCTGTTATTAAACTTCTTTTCATACATTATACAGTATACATGTGATCATTTCCTTTGGAAAAATTCCTGGAAATGTTACCTCATCTGACTTATACATTTTTAAGGCTTTGTATATGTATTGCCAAATTTCTGGTCAAAAAAGGCTTAACCAATTTATATTCTAATGACCACAACAACTCTTGATTGGCACTTACCATGTCAAGTACATTGCATACATTATTATAC
This sequence comes from Galeopterus variegatus, assembly GCF_000696425.1. Lineage (NCBI taxonomy): Eukaryota > Metazoa > Chordata > Mammalia > Dermoptera > Cynocephalidae > Galeopterus > Galeopterus variegatus. The sequence continues at coordinate 207,404 of NW_007730579.1, forward strand.
ATAAGCCTCCTAATAATCTTTTGAGGTTTATATCATTACCTCCAGTTATGGAATTAAAAGCCAAAAATCATGGGATTAAAGTTTCTTGCCAAGTTTACACTGTTAATATGTAACATTGTGGAAATTTCAATCCTCAGTTTATCTGATTTCCACAACCAATGATCTCAATCATTTTATGTCTTCAATGCCACCATGAACAAGAGTTCCAGTTTCTCTATGTATTTCCCCTTTACTGGCCTTACTCTTTGCCAATCTATAGGGGGAAATGGTATCTCATTTTAATTTGCACTTCTTTGATAACCAGTGAAGCCTGAACATTTATTTTAAGCTTACTGACCATTTGCATTTCTGTGTTTGCAAACTGCTTATTCATAGATATGGTGCCTGACTGTTTACTATTTATTTGTAAGAGCTTTTAAGAATTACAGGTATAAATTACTCTTAAAGTGATATGAAGGTTATTTTCTCCAATAAGTTGTTAATCATTTTTTGACCATTATTTTTGCCATACAAATGTGTTTAATTTAAGCTTTTTTATTCTTTCTGTATGTGTTTTGTGATTTCAGAAACATATTTCTAAAAGGACATTGTCTTTTAAATTTTACAAACCCTTTATGTTCATGGCGCCCGCACCTCGCTCAGCCAGTGAGTGGCCGGTCTTTACGTGGGATCTGAACCCTCGGCGGGAGAGCCGTCGCGCTCCCAAGCGGCGCACTGTAGCAGTGCGCCACCGGGCCGGCCCCAATATACACTTTTTTTTGAAGATTGCAACTTTCAATTTAAATATACAGTGTATCACTGTCAAAAAACATGAATAGATATTTTATGAAGTAAAATGACAAGTTAAGAACACCTGAAAAATCTCCAGGTCAAATAAATGGTAGATTAAAATATAACAAGATGCTTTAAAACATATGGCTAATCTTGCAGGAACAAAAGTGTAGGCAACAAAGTGAATTAAACAAATATTAGATTTCAGCAGTAGATTTACCAAGATTTGGACAAATCCTTATTTTTAGTCATTTGTTTTTAATTTTCTCACTAATATAAGTGAGCTATTATTAAACTTCTTTTCATACATTATAAAGTATACGTATTATCATTTCCTTTGGAAAAATTCCTGGAAATGTTACCTCATCTGACGCATACATTTTTAAGGCTTTGTATATGTATTGCCAAATTTCTGGTCAAAAAAGGCTTAACCAATTTATATTCTAATGATCACAACAACTCTTGATTGGCACTTACCATGTCAAGTACATTGAATACATTATTATACATAAGCCTCCTAATAATCTTTTGAGGTTTATATCATTACCTCCAGTTATGGGATTAAAAGCCCAAAATCATAGGATTAAAGTTTCTTGCCAAGTTTACACTGTTAATATGTAACATTGTGGAAATTTCAATCCTCAGTTTATCTGATTTCCACAACCAATGATCTCAATCATTTTATGTCTTTAATGCCACCATGAACAAGAGTTCCAGTTTCTCTATGTATTTCCCCTTTACCGGCCTTACTCTTTGCCAATCTATAGGGGGAAATGGTATCTCATTTTAATTTGCACTTCTTTGATAACCAGTGAAGCCAGAACGTTTATTTTAAGTTTACCAGCCATTTGCATTACTGTGTTTGCAAACTGCTTATTCATAGATACGGTGCCTGACTGTTTACCATTTATTTGTAAGAGCTTTTAAGAATTACAGGTATAAATTACTCTTACAGTGATATGAAGGTTATTTTCTCCAATAAGTTGTTAATCATTTTTTGACCATTATTTTTGCCATACAAATGTGTTTAATTTAAGCTTACTAATTCTTTCTATATGTGTTTTATGACTCAGAAACATATTTCTAAAAGGACATTGTCTTTTAAATTTTACAAACCCTTTATGTTCATGGTCTACTTTTAGAAGTATAAAGAGAAAAAAAGTCAATAAAAAATGTTATGGCTTGAGGTTATTAATGTGCTTTTCCTCTTAACCTTGGAAACTTTCCTTTGTACCACCTGCCCTTTGCCCTACTCTTTCCTTCTGTCTGAAGAAGATCAGGAGTTGTTACAGAAGAATCAAAGGGAAAGATTTGGCTTCTGACATTTAAAAACATGATTTGGAAGCAAGTCAATTCCCTTGAGAGGTAGGATGTCATCAAGAGAAAAGACTGTCAAATTCCTTTATCTGTCTGCTTAGCATACCAAGAGCTGGGGTGTGTGAGCTGAACCACAAAGGTCCAAATAGGAAAAGCAAACAGTGAAGCCAGGTCTTTCCTGACCCTAGAGAAAATTAGATGAGGAATGAATGAGAAGCAGAGGCCAGAGAAACAACTAGCAGACAGATGTCTGGAAACGACTAGCAGACAGATGTCCTGGTTTATTTTTTCTGTGTCTTTTTCTGGAAAGAGGCATTTACTTTAAGGTGGAAAACAATTGTTAGATCACTACTCATTTGGAACTCTGAGGAGCATGGTAGCCGTGACCCAGCAGCAGACTTATCAAAGTAACTTTAGTGGTGCTGCACTGTTCAGCAGAGGGAAGCATTTAAGTTTTATTTCTTTAGAGAGACCCTTGTTTCCCTTATAGAACCAGAAGTACAAACAACCTATAGAGAAGCTTATTATAGAATCAATGATAGTATATAGAGCCTACAGAGGGGACCACTTTGAGATCAGTGACAGTCACACTCAGATGTCAGATCTGAGTTTATTATATGAACAAATCCGTAGGTAGAGCCAGGCTTATTAGGGACTGCCACAGTAATGTTTCTAGAACTGAGGGTGAAAGAAAGGTTAATGGAGCACAGACTTAAGCATCAGAGGCCAGGGACATCTAAAGATAAAACAGACAGAGAGTTCACCTCACAAGCAACACATGCTAGGCAGGGCATAGCCCAGGGCTGGCATGAGGTCAGGGTCTTTGTCCCCCAACACAGTACCCCTTGCTACTGGATGCTTGTCTTATGGTGGAAATCAATGAAAGGCTATCTGAAAGATGGTTTAATGATATGATCAGTACAGGTTTTAAACTAGAAAGTTTAGTTGATTTTTCTTCTACCAACCAGGGGATGATTTCTCATGGAAGAGATTAGAGCAGCCAATGACAAATAACAGGAAGGATATACTTTTCTTTTTATTGAAATTATGGAATTAATATGCAGTCCAACTAAGTATCTTTCCAAAACTAATATTATTGTTAAGCTATCAGAATGCAGGAAGAGGTTTTAAGGAAAATAGTTAAGTCAGTATTTTTTATGTGTGCTTATTTCTAAAGATGAAGTAGAAATTCAAGACATTAAATTTTCACTTTAGCTTAATTATGTGGGAAAGGATGAATGCCCAATCCACATTTTTGTTTTAGCAACATACATCACCTCATAAGACATAGTAAAGCACAGAGAAAAAAAGAAGAGTTTATACTACTCAAATAACATGAATCATCACTAGTATCGTTTGCTGCTGTAGAAAACTATCAAAGGCCCAAATCACAAAGAGTTATGAGGGGGGAAATCTCTGCATTCCTATTACACAGAATATACATAGTTTTTAAAAAGTAAATTTTCTTTTAAGTTAATCTTTCCTAAGTCTTTCAATGAAGAAAAAAGATTCGATACATAGGTAAGAGATATAAATGCAGATGTATTTCAAAACATAGAATCTAAATTGTATGCAATTGTTTTGCATGCATGTAAGAATCTTCACTGAACCAGATGGCTAGAAGTGATTCTGATATTAACATCATTTGCTCTTTTTTTGTTGTTCTTGTTCTTAAATTTCAAAAAAGTCAGTATTTAGTTTTTTACCACTGACCTGTTAAAAAAAAAAAGAATAATTGGAATCAGGAAAAAAGTCAAAAAGCCTATGGGTAGATTGTCTACAATCTCTGATTCTTTGGTGTACCTTTTATAACTTCATAAAGAAAATGTGGTGCCTGTGTAATTGCTTTCCGTTAAATACATGAGTCAAGATTTTGGCATTATACTTCATG
>NW_007730579.1:212480-220165 GCF_000696425.1 Galeopterus variegatus
CTTATATAAAAGGCTCTTTCAACAACTAGGACAGAAGGGTTTCAAAGGGCAATAGCTTACATTATATGTCAAACCATGATTTAAATGCCTCTGCCTCCTCACTTTGATTTGCTAGCTTTTTCTCTAATTTCTTATTTTACTCTTGAAGAAATGGGAGTAAAAAATACAAGTACTAAAAATAAAAAGGCCTCTATAACACTAATAATAAATGTCAAATATGGCAGAATTGAAATAAATTCAAATTTTGTATTTACATGCCCAATTCAGATATCAAAACCAATTTTTCTTCCCATAGTTTTTTTCTATAATGTATTGTATGGTGTCAATATCCAGGCAATACTGGATTTTCTTCCCCAGTTATTATAAAGCACGAATTCAATAGATTGTTTTTATCTCAAGCTTATCTAATTTATTCAGTTTTGATGTGAATTCTGAATTACTACTCTAAGTAGGTAAAGTAGTATTCATTTTAAATTAATAAAAGAGAAACTCTATTAGATATTTAGGCATAAATAGATACTTAAATAGTCAATGAAGTATTATTTAGAGTAATTGCTCTTAAGTAATAATCTTAGTACAGTATGCATGACAAATGCACACAAATATGATCATCCACTCAAATGTTCATTTATTAACTAACTTTCATTCTTTAAAATAGGTCCTAACTATTGTATAGGCAAGTGTAGCTCCCCCCACTATAAAATGCAAAATGATACAGTTCATTTTAGACTTTCATTTTAGATTGCTTAATTGCATTGTTTCTATTACCATAAAAGACCAGTATTACTGGTTTTCTTCCACAATTATTATTATAAATTAGTGTAACTTTGTAATTTTATAAAAAGTGGCAAAAAGTATAAACTAATAGAGTTATCAGGTTTTTTTAAAAAATGCAGTTTTATCATAATGTGGTAAAGTTCTTTTGAATTTACTTTTTTTGAGAAGCTCAGAACAAAATGCTTTTAGTGAAAGAATAGCTTTTGTTGAGGGAATTATTTTGATAAGCTTTACGGGTGAAGGGGAAGAGGAAACTCTAAGGGACATGGGTTAGCACAAAGCAAGCAACAAAAGAGATGGAAGAACTTTGTTTCATGAGGAAAAAAACAGGGATTTGGGGAAAGGTGGAGAGAAATAAGGGAAAGGAAAGGAGCAAGAGAGTAAAAAGCTGGAGCCCTGTGTAAATTCCTCCATCTTCCAGAAACCTTTTGTAACATTTTCAATATACATAAATGCCTTGTAAATATAGATTATTTGATGGTACTTGAAGAGGACCTGAACTCAAGACAGCATTGAGCCAATGCCAGGAAACATGAGACAAATGGCATTTAGATCCCTAAACTAAGCTAATTCAGCTTAGTTCTGAGCAGGATGCTCAAACAAGTATGAGTCAATCCTTGTTGACTTTGTGAATACATGCACGCATGCACGCACACACATGGGTGGGTGAGAAGAGAGAGGGAGAGAGAGAGAAAAGAAGAAGAGGATGAAGAGAGGAGGAGGAGGAAGAGGAAAAGAGAAGGAGGAGGAGGAGGAAAAAGAATACATGGAGAGACATTATATTCACAAAAGACATAAATTATGGTTCAAGAAAGCTTCTCTAGATCTTGAAAAGCAAGGAACTTCCAAGCTGGCATCTGGGCTTCAATGAGTAAAACAATGTATGAGCAAAATTTATTCCATCTCAATCAAAGTACCAGTAAATTATTTTGGGTATATTAATAAACTGATTATAAAGTTTATATGGAAAGGTAAGACCCTCAAAATAGCCAACACACTATTGAAGGACAGAGTTGGAGGATTAACACTACTTGACTTGAAGACTTACTATACATCTACAGAAAGAATAGACAATTAGGTGACTGGATCAAAATAGGGAGCTCAGAAACAGACCCACGTGAATATAATCAGTTGATCTTTGACAAAGGAGTGAAGGCAACACTACAAGGAAAAGATAGTCTTTCAACAAATGGTGCTAAAACAACTGGACATCCACCAGCAATAAATAAATAAATCTAGACATGTATCTTATACTCTAGAAAAATTAGCTCAAAATGACTTACAGAGCTAAACGTAAAATTCAGAACTCCAAAACTATAAAACTTTTAAAAGATAACATAAGAGAACATCTAGATAACCTTGGGTTTGGCAATGACATTTTAGAAACAACACCAAAAGCATAATCCATGAAAGAAATACTTGATAAGCTGGGCTTCGTTAACATTAAAATCTTCTGCTCTGCAAAGGACACTGTCAAGGGAATGAGAAGACAAGTCATAGATGGGGAATAAATATTTGCAAATGACACATCTTATAAAGGACTGCTATCCAAAATAGACAAGGAACTTTTAAAACTCAACAATAAAGAAAAAAAAAACAATTAAAAAATAGTCCAAAGACATTAACAGACATCTCTCCAAAGTATATATACAGATGGCAAATAAGATGCTCCACAACATGTGTCATCATGAAAATGCAAATTAAAATGGCAATGAGATACCACTACACACCTATTACAATGGCTAAAATGCAGAATACTGACAACAACAAATACTGGCAAGAATGTGGAGCAACAGGAAGTCTCACACTATCAAACCATGGAAAAACATGAAAGAAATGTATATGAATATTACTCAGTAAAAGAAGCCAGTCTGAACAATCTACATACTGTATGATTCCAATTATATGACATTCTGGAAAAAGCAAAACTATGGCGACAGTAAAAAGATCAGTGGTTGCCAGCAATTAGGGAAAGGAGAGATGAGCAGGCTGGACACAGAGAACGTTTAGGGCAATGGAAATATTCTGTAGGACACTATAATAGTAGATACATGTCATTCATTGTACATTTGTTCAAACCCATAGGACGTACAACACCAAGATTGAACCTTCACATAAATTATGGACTTTGGGTGATAATGATGTGTCAACTAATGAAGGTTCATCAGTTGAAGTAAATGTACCATTCTGGTGGGGAATGCTGATATGGAGGATGTGAAATTGTGGGGGCAGAGGGTATATAGGAACTCTCCCTACCTTCATTTCAATTTTGTTGTGAACCTCAAACTGTTCTACAAGGTAACATCTAATACAAAACAAAAATAATAAAAAGAAAAAAGTATGACCAAGTTTTTTCAGGTAGAGATTCTGACAGAAGTCTAAATGAATAAATAAAAACAATATGTAGTAAGAACATATTTTCTTAAGAACATGTATTTTCTTAAAGAAATTTATTCATAACATTCCTTATATAGGTTTTAAATATGAGTCTTTGATCTTTTTTATCTTATCTATCTTACCTATTTCATTAGAAAATAATTTCTCCTGAAAAGTAAGATGAATTATAATCAAATCCAAGTCAAATTCTCAATATGTATGATTATTTCTAAAGTAAGAAAATGCTATTATTTATCTAATTCAGCAGTATGTATCTCATGCTGTTGAATCTATACATTGGACACCTTAATATAAAACAAACAATATTACGTGTGGTATGGATTTGGGGAAACTTCTCAAAGGTTAGAAACACAGTGGAACATAGGGTCAATGGAGTATCACTATGAATACATATTTTTAGCAACAATTTAGGAATTGAAGAACTTCAAGATTTCATCCCAAAATTATTTATATTGTTCAATAGGCACTATGCACCAATTTTTGAGTAATAGACTATAGGAGTATGCTTTTAAAAAGTAATAAAAAGTATGGTCCTTTCCATTAAAGTAGATTGTGACATACCTGGGTTTGTGACTGAATGCGGGAGGGCTGGGGAACGGTTCAGGGAATCAAAATTAGAAGAACAAAAAATGATAGTTAAAATATGCAAACAAATTTCATGTAAAAGGATTCATTTGAATTATAACTAATATTCAAATGTTTATTCACATGTAAATAATACATTTTCCTTAAAAATGAAAGACTGAAATAGAAAGATAACATAAACTACATGACAAAAGTAACCCAAAGGTGACTACTCTCTATTACAATCTTTTCGGTAAAAGTTAAATAAATGAAGGAATTTAAGAAAGAAGGTGTAATGGAAAATAAGGGCCATGGGACTACTGGGGATTCATCAGATGATGCCTGAACAAAGTCAAAGGACCTAGGGACAGAGGAGGTGACTTTGGGAAATGTGTAGAGAAGAGAGCCATGGAGAAGAATTGGGGTCAGAGGAGCAAGAGAAAAGGAAATTGGTGAGAGAAAGGCTAGGAAGTTGGTAGGCCTGAAAAAGAGGGTTCTGGGAGAGCAGGTGACCATCTCATCTCGGCTTCTTATCCAATCTTGTCCCTTCCCTCAGGCGTTCTATTACTCCTTGAATCTCTCCCACACCATGGTTCAGTATTCAGTAACAGCCGATAATTAAGTGTTTACCTCAGCGTTTCACATAGGACTTTGGAAATAAATGATTAAGGAAAATCAGGATATAAATTGGGATATTTTATTTAGAAAGGTGGTTTTTTGCTGTATTGTTTTTGTTTCTGGTGGCTGGCCAGTACGGGGCATCTCGACCCTTGACTTTGGTGTTGTAACACTGCACTGTCACCAACTGAGCTAACTGGCTGGCCCTAAAAGGTGTATTTTGAATGACTTCTGTACTTCAGTGTCTCACTTTGTAAAACAAAGGTGATAATACAACAGTGAATCTCAAAAGTTTTTACAAAGGGAAAGAAATAAAACTGCTATAAAAATTCTCAGATAAATATGAGTAGCACTATATAGTGTACAAGAGTCTTTCTGGAAATGTCTATTTTTATGTATAGTTCCTGCTAGAAAAAAATTATTTCTGGCTTTCTTATTGTCAGCTGGGGAAACAACATTATAAATTACTAGAACTGAAAACCACATAATTTACTTCATTGTTATATTTCATGGTTTTTTTAATTTCATGTTTTTGTTATGCCAACCAGTGCACAAAATCTTTGTATATATAGATATATAGAAATATAGATATGTGATATAGGCAATACATATATCACTTCAGACCTTCGTAGTATTTACATTATGGATGGACAAAAAAAGTCACATGAGAGATCTTCAAAAAGTTCATGGAAAGATTTGTGTTATCTTTCATTCTATTTCTCCACGAACTTTTGAAGAATACTCATATAAATAATTTTAGATTATTTAAAAACTATCCATTTTGGATATAGATTCATTTTTAAAATTTCTAATCCCATGTTTATTTACCAAACTATCCAGAGCCTTTCTTGCAGATGTGTGTAAAGTTAATGCAGTCTCTTTAATCTTTGTCTAAGCAAATCATAATGAGCAGCATTCATTATCTGATCTCACTATATAAAAGGTCATATTATTGATTCTAAATCCAGATATAATTTTGTGTTTGAGGTACCCTTTAAAGCTTGCCTATTTTCTACTGAGACTAAGTCTAAAGAAAAACATGAAAGTTGTCTGATTTTTTTCAGTCAGAATTCAGTTGAAATCTGCAGAGGTCTGGTCTTTTTAATTCTTTCACTCCCCTTAAATAAGTATTCCCAAAGTGCTGAAAAAGGCAAAATCAGAAGTTCAAAATAAATAAACAGCTTTTTTTATGATACAAAAAAGTCCAAAACTGCTTTTGAACTTTTATCAATTTTAACTGACTTGAAGCTTTGAGGAGCTATAACTCCTGAAACCACTCTCCATTGCCTCCTTCTCCCAACTTTTCCTTTTCTTTCCCCACTACTCTTCAGACACCCTAAATATATATTCATGAGTGTACTCTGCATGTAGGGCAGCATTATATTATCATTTTCAAAAATAGACTCTATGAAAAAAAAAGAAACTACTTTGAACTTTCATTCTTTTTTTCACTCAATGAACAGTAAGTGCCCATCTGTGCAGAGTTAGCACTGTGCTAAACAGAATAAAGTAAAAGACAGAAATGATCACAACTAAATTGTGCGATGGGATACACCAGATGCAAAGAGCACAGAGCATCTGTGCCTGTGTGAAGGGTGGAGGAAGCAAATGGAGGGGCTGAGGGAGCTACAGTAAAGATTTCTTAGAGAAAGTCACTTTTCAGCTGAGAGCTGAATGATACATATGATTGGTCACATAAAAAAAGATGAGAAAAGAAACGTCAGGAAGAGCAGATGATGTTTAGAAGTCAAGAGGGAATACGGCCTATTTAATAACTTTTTCAAAATCAATATGATTGGAAGATAGAACCCAAAGGGAGGAAAGGGGCAAGAGACAGGAGGGAAAACAAAAAAGGGGCCAGATCTGGCAGGCTTTCATTCCATCTTCACAGAAATTAAAAGTCATTAAACGGTTTAAATAAGGAGATTGATGTTACAAAGTATGTTTTTAAAAGGTTATGGTGGCTTCTTTGTGGAGCGTATATTGGCGAGGGCAGTGCTGGTCATCAGTGAAAGCAAGGCTATTGTGGTAACTCAGGCATGAGCCAATGGTGGTTGCCCTGAGCTCATGGTACTAAGAGTAAAGAGAAGTGAACAGATCCAGTAATTACATAGGAGCTTGAATGGACAGAAAATAGCAAGCTTCTGTGTTTGACGATTGGGGGAAAAGGTGGTTGTTGAGGGGAGGTACGATGTGAAGGGTGGCTGCTTGAAGTTTCATTCTTTGAGAGTAAATATTGAGATGACAATAAGAGGGGTGTGTGTGTGTGTGTGTGTGTGTGTGTGTGTGTGTGTGTGATGTGGGGGGGGGTGAGATGGTGAGTTTAATTTGGGAAATGTTGGATTTGAGGGGCCAGCAACAAAAAGAAAGTTGCAAGAAAGAAAGTTGAAAAGGTAGTTGTGCATGTGGGACATGAGTGTAGACCCGCGGTTGGAGTAGGTCATTGGCTCATGAGGGATACTGCAGATTTGAGAGTATTCAAAGTCACCTAGGGTAGAGTGATAAGAAAAGAGAGCTTGGTACAGAAGGCCAAAGAACATGAACACTTAAGGATTAGGTAAAGAGGCTGCAGAAAAAGAACAGGGTAGTTTTAGAGCACAAAAGCGAGAGAGTGCTTTCAGAAAAGAAGGTAAACACGAATTAGAATTTTCCTTTTGTAATTAGTAGCGAGGAGATCACTGGAACAAAATAAAATGGTTGTAACTCTGGTGGGGAAATGCTCAACACCAGAGACAGAGAGAACTGAGAAAGAGCAAGAATGATGGGAATGGTGAGGAGGGTAATGCCCTCAATAGTGCCTACACCAAAGACTTACAAAATGGGCCACCCACTAAGAATGTCAGCAATGCCCAAACATGCGGATGTGGAGGACAGTATAGAAAAGAGTGCTTGCAGAGAATCACTTCAACAGCTGACAGGTAATTCAATTAGGTAGGGCCTTTGAACGCCTTGCTCGCAGTGACATTTATGATTGTTGTTGCTGTTAGTGGCTCAACACTCTCTCAGTTGTCGTCCTTCACATTCAGGCAGTTAGAAACTCAGAGAAAGAATGAGTATGTTGATTATGATAATAGTATGATTGGAGTACCTTAATATGCACCTTAGAACTACCTGTTAGGACTTCATCTTAGGACAATCTCCCTTTCTGAGTGAGGTGAAAACTATTTTAAATAAAATATGAGACAGAGACTCAAGTTTCCACTAGGCACAAGCTTTGCATTTCAGGGAATTCTTGGTGAACATCATACAGCCTTAGCAAAAACCAAGATCAATAGGCTTGGATACCGGTAATGGTTACCAGTGCCTTATCTGAGAGAGGCGAGGGGCAC
>NW_007730579.1:221131-222870 GCF_000696425.1 Galeopterus variegatus
TGAAAAAACAGAGTTAGCTACTTTTCCAAACTTCTTGGCCGGAAGGGAGAAAATTTTGTAGGAGGGCTACATTTAGCACTATGGACAGAACATTCCAAAGTACCAGGACAACCCACACTTTTGCAGAGAAGACTCATCACATCTGGAAGGAGCTTAGAATAACACTGGAAGCCCTCTAGCACATGGCCCTTCATCTGGAAATAGGACAGTTTTTATGAGAAATGAAAAGGAAACAAATTTTGTCATACCCACAGCACTAAGTTGTTAATAGTATCTCAAGCCTCATCCTCCTCCTTATTTAATTCTTATGTGACTGTACATATCAAAACCTAAGAAGGAATTACCCCCAAGGACAAACCACATTTAAAGGGTGAGACCCATTCTAAGTCAATCTTAATATGTCAGCTTAGATAAACTCCTCTGTACTCCAGGCAAATTCAAGGACAAGGAGTTTGGGAGATAGTTGCAGAAGGAACCTATGGAATATGGAGAGATTTTATTAGAGTTAAAAAATATTAAAGCTGGATGATATGATGGAAAAGACACCGGACCCAGATTGAAGAGTCCTAAGAATAAGAAATCAGGTTCTTGCCTATGTAACCTTTGGGAAGTCATCTAATCTCCCAGATTTTTATTTCTTCATGATAAAAATAAAAGGTCTAGAATAAGTGATAATGACAGTGTTACACACTTTAAAAAAAAGAATTTTCTATACATTATTTTGTGATTAGATATTAACATAATTTTTAGTGTATTGTTTATGATATGTTTGTTGGATTCTATTCTCCTCCTAGTTAGAGACTGCAGAGAAGAAAAAAAATTTTCAATTACAACAAAAAACTGAGATGACAAGCAATTATAAACTATAGCAGTTAATTACACAAAAATTAAAAGCTGTATTCTGCATATTCTAGGCCAAGAGACTGAATAAGAATCTGTCATCTGTCTGCATCTGTCCTATCATTTTGATGTAGCAACATCATCAGCACTAATCAAATATTCTGGGAACCAAACTTCACTAAAGAAAATTAATAAATAATCTTTATCCATCAGCAGGCAGAAAGAGACAATACCAGACTGTCAGTAATTTCTGATGCGCTAACGTAGGGGAATATGAATGTTCATTTAGCAGTCCATTTCTCCCCAGAAGATTCCTGGTTCAAACTTGTCGGAAGCCAGTGAAGAATCCGGGATGTTGAAGAGCCCTCAACAGGATATAAAGGGAGTGGGGGTGGAAGAGGCGTGCTTTAGGGATGAGATCTTGCAGACGAAATTTGGTACGAACAGGGTTTCATCCAGCCAACACCATTTGTGACAACAAAGTAAAGGTTATAGTTTCTACATTGTAAATTTTTATGATTTTGCACTTTTGTCTTCGGTTCTAATAGCAAACATAAAAGCACGTACATGTCCCTAAAACCCAGACTTACTAAATCAGAAATCACAACCTTAATGCTATTGTAAAATTCCTTAAAAATTTTGAACCTGATAAACAATGGAGTAAAGAATATGGAGAAATCAGAGTTCAAAGTACATGGTGCTGGTAGCAGTACTCCTATTGGAAATCTGAAAAATGTTATGCATGAGCTGAGGCAGAGGGGAAAAAAAATGACAAAATTTCATTCTTTTTCATGGTGGAGTAGTATTCCACTGTGTATATAAACTACCAGTCATCCACTGGTGGATGGTTCCATATCTCAGCTATTGTAAATAGAGCTGTGATGAACGTGGGAGTGCAC
>NW_007730579.1:223142-230422 GCF_000696425.1 Galeopterus variegatus
GAACCTGATAAACAATGGAGTAAAGAATATGGAGAAATCAGAGTTCAAAGTACATGGTGCTGGTAGCAGTACTCCTATTGGAAATCTGAAAAATGTTATGCATGAGCTGAGGCAGAGGGGAAAAAAAATGACAGAATTTCATTCTTTTTCATGGTGGAGTAGTATTCCACTGTGTATATAAACTACCAGTCATCCACTGGTGGTGGATGGTTCCATATCTCAGCTATTGTAAATAGAGCTGTGATGAACGTGGGAGTGCACGTATCCCTTCAGCATGATGATTTCCATTCCTTTGGGTATATACCCAGTAGTGGGATTGCTGGATCATATTATAGTTCTATCTGTAGTTGTTTGAGAAATCTCCATACCGTTTTCCGTAATGATTGCACCAATTTATAGCCCCACTGACAATGTAGGAGGATTCCCCTTTCTCCACATCCTCCCCAGCATTTGTTATTTTCTGTCTTTTTGATAATGGCCAGTCTGGGGTGAGATGATATCTCAGTGTGGTTTTGATTTATTGCCCTGGTGATTAGTGATGTTGAGCATTTTTTCATATATCTGTTGGCCATCTGTATGTCTTCTTTTTCTTGTCTTATTCTTATTCCTCAAACACACCAAGTCTATTCCCACTTTTGGTACTGGCACCAGCTCTTCTTTCTGCCTTGAGCACTGTTCCTTTCATATTTGCTTAGCTGGCTCCTTCTTGTGTTCCAGAGAAGGCTTCTTTACCACCAGACTAAAGAAACTACCTCATGGACTCTATCCTGCCAGCATATTTTTACTCTGTTTGCAGCCCATGTATGCTGTTGCTCACAGATAGCTCTCTTGTTTTTTAAATTGTTTACTGTCCATCTTCCTTTATGCAATATTGAAGCCTAGGACTGTCCTGTTCATGAGAGAGATGATCACAGTAGTGGAGAGCATAGTTGCTGGCATCGAATGGCAGAGGTTCGAAGCTTGATCATAGATGTGTTATCTCTGGAAAGTTACCAAAGCTTACTTTACCCCAGTTTCTCACATGCAAAATAGAGGAGAAAATAGTACCTACCTCATAAAGCTCATATGAATGTTAAATGAGTTAAACAGGGACTGGTGCATTTTAAGCATCTGAGAAGTGCCATCTATTGTTCACTCTTGGACAACGCATGGGACAATAGTTGGTATAAGTAAAAACTTAATAAGAATTTAAATGATGAAGAAATGAACAAATCATATCTCTTATTTATATTACTTCTTTTTTCTTTTGGAAAGGATTTGTTGTCTCCCTAATTTCAGTACTAAATTATAGGTATATAAAACCCGAATGGGAATTCGTTTTTAAATTTGTGGTCAACTTCTCAAGCTTACTCTGGAGCTTCAGGGGTCTTTCCTGTAGAAGGAACTAATAATCCCTGGCCCTTAGCAGTCCATATAAGACAAAAGAGAAATGAAAAATAACAGTAATTTAACAGTTGTTTGTTAATTTAGTTTCTGTCTCTGTGTAACCCCACAGCTGCAATACAAGGAAGTTTCAGTTATAAACTAAGAATATAAATTATGGCTAATTGAAAGTGCCAGGAAGATCTGAAAGATGATAGAATTCTGTTACCTAAATTGGGCATGTATCAGGCCAATACTGGTATATCTGTTCTAAGACATACTGTGGCTGAGTTAGACATTTTGTGGCTAAAACAATTTAGTTGGTAAAATACAGCTGCTAGAAATAGTTAGTGCCTCAATTTCCCAGTCTCTTCACAGCCCTCTGTTCCCAGGACCAGATGCTAGAAAAGGAGGGGAAGATTCTTTCTTACAAATGACCACTTACGTTCATAGATTTAACTTTATTTTGCCTAATGCCCAGGAGTGCTCTTGATTTTCTAGTCTGGGATACCTGATGTCCTTTTGGGTAATTTATGTTAGAAACCACAGGCTATTAATTTGGTTTTAGACTGAAAACCTGCTGCTTCCTCAGCTTTGACAATAGGATAAAACACAATCTTGTCTTTTCCTTAAGCAAGAGGATGGAATTGAACATAATATTCTCCTTTTTAATGTATCTTTTATGGAACTGGGGCTTTAATTCCATGGCATATAAAGAATACTTGCAAGGCTTTCTTATGCTTTTATTATGTTTGCTTTCACCCCAAGCTGTGTATATGATATTTATTAATTTATTTCAAAGATGGGAAAAATGTGGATTTCTTTCTAATACCTATCTACTTGGTTAGTCATTTTTATTATTTCCACTTACCACATGGGGAAACCAATGCCTTCTGCAATATAACTCCACTGTTCCTGACCAAGCAGGGATTCTAACTCAAGCCCAAGATCACACAGCCACTACTCTTTCTGAGGCATGTCAGAAGAGGGACATGCCCCAGGGAGGCTGGTCATAAATATTCAGACTGGATTGACACTGCCAGCCTCTTTGCTTGGAATTTAATGATCCATAATGCACTGATGACAACTTAACCACCCGATCAATCAGCCTGCTATGCCTAGAACTTTGCAGATTACAAAAACAGCAATAGGTGAGACAAAAGTGCAGACAACCACCATACGACCTTCCATCCATGACGTTAGACTGGAAAGGACAAAGTTAAAGGGTAGTGACTTCACAACACATGACCAGAAACTTCAGAAACTCAAGCACACTTGACAAGAAACTGATGCAACCTTACGTTGACCTATTAGGCCTTAATTACTTTAGATTCTTCCCCAAGGCCAAATATTCCTCCTCTTAGGATAGAAAAACACCTCCATCCCAGAACGACATATAAACCTTCCTCTTAAGAACCCATGGGGGAGTTGTCATTTTCTAGGCTGCCTATGCATATTATCTCTTCACAATAAAGTCCTATTGTTTGAATGTTCCATAGGTCTATCCCTTCCTTTTCTTTCACCGAGCAGGCGCTCACCATGTTGTGGACTTTGGTCCTGTGAAAGGTTCTCCATACATGGTTTGACTAAGAACGTAAAACACCCGCCATCCAGTTTCATTTCCATGACATCCCACTGGTTCTCAAGGACAACTAAATTCAAAATTGTTGAGAAGGTGGAAAAACCAAATTAGCCATTAAAATAATTTACCACCTGGAAATGGAAAATGTGATATAAAGGTAAAGTTGTCTCTTGGTTTCCCATAGGGGATTGATTATAGGACCAAAATTCATGGATGCTCAGGGCTCTCATTTAAAATGGCATAATATTTGCATAAAACCTATGCACATCCTTTTGTAGGGTAGATAAACTTTAAATCATCTCTAGATTACTTATAATACCTAATACAATATAAATGCTATGCAAGTAGTTTTAGAGTGTATTGGTTTTTAATTGTATTATTTTTATTGTTGTATTGTTACCTTTTATTTTTTACTTTATTTTTCAGATATCTTCCATAGTGGTTGGTTGAATCCACAAATGTGAAACCCGCGGATACTGAGGGCCAACAGTAGACAAGTGTGAGGACCCTTTTCCTAGAGCCCAAGATGTGTTTAGTGCTGGGATTCATGCATGCCCTAGATCGTCTGTGCACTTGTAAGTGAGCCCAAAGGAAGTCCACGAACATGAGGGGCTGAGTGGCTGGAAGAAGAGTCATTGTTTAGGGAGATAACCATCATGATAAAGTAGCCTCCAGGAGGCAGAGCTGATTCTAGCCTCCCCCTCTACAAATATACCTTCTACACCTCCATTATACTATTATAACCCATTCCACATTGCATGGTATTTGCCAGTTATTACACATCTGATTCTCTTGGTGCGAAGCTGTGTTTCACTCACTTCTGCACGAACAGTGTCTTGCATAGGGCTAGAATCAGGGTAGTAAAGTAGCTAAGAGCACTAGCTCTTGAGACAGACACCTGGGGTCCAGTGTCTGCTTCACCACTTACTAGCTGTGTGAACTTAGATTAATTAATCTCTCTGAGCCTCTGATTTCTTATCTCTAAAATAAAGGTAATAATACCACCTTCCTCAGAGCCCCATTATAAGGATTAAATGCCTTAATATCTGTGAAATTCATAGAACAGTGTAACTGCACGATTGAATGAACTTAAACATTCCCTTATCATGGTCACAAACTTCTGGTCTAAAGTCTGCCTTTGGCCTATCAATATGTTTGGTTTGGCCTGCACTGTGTGTAAAAGAACAAAAACTGAATTAGACTATGTTCAGAAAGGTCATACATTCTCCGCTTTTACGTAGTCCCTCTTTATTTTCTTACATTCTTCACTTTACAATTTTATGTCATCTGTCATCCCTACAATAATTTGTTCTAAGACAGTGATAAAATTGTTAAAGAGGGCAAAGACTTTAATCCATTAAGATGACACATAGATTTGATTCAACACTTCTTAGATGCAATTGTTCAAACAACTGTGAATCCACATCAAAGTTTATCAACCAAGCTACATTTTTATATACACATTTTTTAAACCAATCTTTTGCTTAGGTCAGAATAGTCTTTGTCTGTGGAATAACCAATATTTGCTGCTATTGTTACATAAATATGCAAACAAAAGTCTAATAAGTTACTTACCAAAGTTAATGGTATTATTGTTTGCTGTAAATAAATTTTCAATTTTTTAACAGTGGTTATTGTTTGCTGAACGTAAAATTTCAATTTTTTATTTACAGAATGGTATTCTACTGTTTTGGAAATATTTTGTAATTTCAAAATATATATCTTTTCATGGAAATAAGTACTTTTTTGTTATTAATATTAGTGGCTAATTTTTATTCTATTATATGGTGTTTCATAATTTAACTAGTCTCTTATTAATAGACATTTTGATTTGTTCCAATAATGTTTCATAATTATTTTAAACAATATTTTTATAAAAACGCTCATATGTAAAGCTTAATGCCCATCTAAAATCATATCCTTAAAATATATTCTTAAAAGTTTTATTGCTAGGACAAATGCTTGCAGGTTTTCATGGTTTCCTATACAAACCAGCAAATTTCCCTCTAGAAAAATTGTATAAATTTATACTCTTAACAAGAATGTGTGAGAAAGGATATTATAAGTATTTTCTCCAACCCCGGATATTAGAGCTTTTGCCAAGAACATGCTATTCAAATATCTCCTTAATTTCCATTTCTTTGAATATTAGCAAGGTTGAATATATCTACTTTTCTTTGGTTATTTATAAATTTCCTGTGAATTTCTCATTCATATTCTAGTCCAAAGGGATATTTATGTTTTCTGATAAATATGCCAGAATATTTTAGATACTAAAAAAACCACAATGTTTTCTGTAATAACATTTTGCATGGTGTTTCCTGGTAGGTTATCTACTTTGTAACATTGTTTATTCTTTTACATGTTTATACTGTAAAATCAGACAAGGTTCCATAGTGTCATCTCATTAGGTAAAGTTTACATATTCTATTCCACCTCAATATTTAATGAATATGTATCTGTTCTCCTAGTGTTTTACTATTTAGACTTAAATCTGTTGTCCTATAATTTATTTTGAGGAGTTAAATTTTTATATTTCATATTTGATTGCACTGCCTACATGAAAATGAGCTCCACCATTTGTGTATTCTAGAAGAGGATTAACTTGATGTGAGTGTGAGTTTTTGACATTTTTTTTTTATGTCTTCCATCACTATTGATCTCTTTTGGATTCTCAACAAAAATTTCAATCAATTGTCATCATTTATATTTTTCTAGAAAATTTCTATTTCTTAAAAAATTTAGATATATTTACAGGAAATTAAACATGTTGTTCTCTTATTTTCAGATCTTTTCTGTCATCTGTAATGATACATTTTTTATATTTAATGCTGTGCACTTTTTACTTCTCTGTGTTTCCCAGAGTTTTGTCTACATCTTCTTTTTCTAAAAAATCAAATCTTGGATTTACTTATCAATTATATATTTTTTCTTCATTATTTATTGCTGATTTTATCTTATTAAGTCTTAACTTCCTAATTTTTTCAGTTTAGGTCACTGTTCTGTTTCACGAGTCAAATACTTAGTATATGTTCATTATTTATCATTTAATCATAAAATGATAAATTGTAAAATTTTCCAGACTTACTCTTTATGGATTATGTTTCCTTTTCTTGTCTATGTCTTATGTGTTGTCCTATTTATTCAAGGAGTACAGTAAACTTTTACTACCAGTTCCTGTCTCTAATCCTTGTCCCTACCTTTAGTAATATGGCTTAGAATTTTTAACAGGTAGTGGTACATTATTTTATTATTAGAGAACTTCTCCTTTGGAAATGCTTTGAGTTTTAAATTTTGTTATAAAATTAAATTTCGACTCACTCTCTATTTCTTTTTTTTTTTTTTTTCTCTCCACTGGTTTAAGGAGTTTTTACCAGGCTTTCTAATTTCTTATTCATAATGATGTAAAACTTTCTTCACATGATAAAGAAGGTGACTGTTGATGCATGGAGAGAAGCAGAGAGAAACAGGGACCCTGGTAGGTTCTGTTCTTGGGTTTTAGCTGCTTCTTGTCACATGGCATCCTTCCCCTTCCTGCAAGTGGTTTACTCAATAGTCCCTGAGTTGTGGGAACCAATAAATGTCATTCTTTCTAGTTCATGTAGTGTTGAAGACACTCGCAATAGAAAAGCTTGAGAAATACCATTAATATTTTTTGACTGTATACATATCTTTAAATGTCTTTCTGCAGTCTCACTTCTAAACACAATTTAGCCATGCATAATATTATGTCACAACTTAATTTCTTCAAAATTCCATGAATTGTTCTTATCTTACATATAGTTCTATAGAAAAGTTAATACTAATTTTGGTTTTATTCATTTAGGAAGCTATATGTATTTCCTTACATGCTCAGTTCTTTCTTCAGGAAATCTGTTTTATCCTTGCCTATTTTTTTCCTGTTAAAGTCATTCTGATCTGCCTTCCAAAATAATTTTTGTATTGGTTTTGCCATGATTTAAAAAAAAATGTGTCCAACCTTAGTAACTCACACAACATTTATATTTTCCTTATGTTATATGTTATTTATGTTCCCCTTTATGATCCACACTGACAGAGCAGCTACTTTTTACAGTATGTCATTCTTGCACAGAAGGGAAAGCAAGGAAGATGGTAGAAACATCGAATGCCTCTAAGAAACTATTGTTGGAAGTGAAATACCGTCACTTCCACCATGTTCCCTTGGCCCAAGTAATTCTATGACCAGACTTGAAAATAAGGAAGCCACTCCACCTACAGAAAGGCACTGCAGGGCCGGCCTGGTGGCGCACTGCTGTAGTGCGCCGCTTGGGAAGCGTGGTGGCGCTCCCGCCCGAGGGTTCGGATCCCACATACA
>NW_007730579.1:231177-256816 GCF_000696425.1 Galeopterus variegatus
GAAAAAAAAAAAAAAAAAAAAAAAAAAAAAAAAAAAAAAAAAAGGCACTGCAAGGTACATCGCAATAGGCAGAAATGTATGACCTTACAGGGCAGGGAGCAAATGCTTGTAAACAATAATAAAATCTACTACAGTATTTATCTTACCATTGTCTATCCTCCAGTTTTATCACCTTCTCTTATCACATTTATTACTTTGATTTTTTCCTCTGCATACGTGAAAAGCTGGTCAAATATACACTTATTTTCCTGATCCAGGATTCCATGACATTGATTTTACTCTTATTATCACTAAGGTGAATTTGGTAGTTTTAATTTCTTTGTAAACTGTCTTCTCTTCTATTTCCAGACCTAACTAATTTATTTCCCCTTCATCCCATTATATTCCTCTTTGACAGATGCCATATATTCTTGTAATCTACTTAGGTTAAAAATCACTATTTTTTTTTTTTTTTATCTCCATGCTCTTTTCTTTGCACTTACTCATTGTTAAGTAACCAGGGGAGATTTGTTTGCACTCGATAATTTTCACCATGCTGGTAAAGTACTCTTTCTTCTACTTGTTTTATCCTCTGGATTGATTGCTAAACTGCCTTTGTAAATCAGTTGGAGAGGAGGTTGATGTAAACATTCTAATCCTAAATTTCTGTGATGCATTCACCTCTTTTGCAATTATTTTTGTTCCTATCCTCCCTTCCTCATCATCTGCTCTGTTGGCTCCTGAGATCCAGGGTTCGCCTGATTTATCTACTCCTATTTTACCTATAACTTCCTGCTTTGGGGGACAGCAACTGTCAGGTTTCTGTGCCATCACAAGTTCTCACTGATTCTTTGTTGATCATTTTATCTGTGAATGTGAAATATCTTGTTAGCTTTAAGAAGATAGTGTGGGAGGGTTAAAGAAAAGAAGAGAGATTAGTGATGTTTATTAGGCAAGGGAAACAGTTTTCCTTCCTTCAGGGTAGTTATTTGTAGGTAGGGAGTTGGAGGAGGATACAGACCCTCCACGTATGGTTATGCCCTATAGAAGGATGGCCAGTGAGGTGCACTGGCAAAATCTGGATCTCAGCCCTTTTCACCAACCAAGTAATATGCTCTGGATCAGGGCTTGATCAGCCTCAAGAAAAGGGTCTTTTTGACTGCTTACACAAAGTTGCAATATGTGCAGCAGCAGCCCTGCTTTATCTGTTTATATATTTTATATAAGCAGATTCCTACCTATTTATTCTTTTGTGTCTGTTTTCCTTCTCTCAACATTATTTTTGTGAGCTTCTGCTCATAGCTCTCTCTATGTACTGCAATGGCAGTGTATTCATCAATAGATGTCATATGCATGTGCAGAAGTTTCCATCTCCAAGAAACCTGAGCCATATTCACTTTACAGATAAGAAAATTTTAGTCCCAGAAAAATTGTGACTTGTCACAGTACAGGTTAGAAAGATAGCTGGAAATTTAAACCCAGAAATCCTGAGTTTCATTTCCTTATAAACTCATGTTTTTTAAAACAAACAAAGCAAAGAAAACAAAAATCTAATTCACCTAATCATTTTGGAAACTTGCCAACTCAACAAAAATATAATTTCACTAGCTTCTTTGCTCTCCATATGATTGGAGATCATTGGGCCTCTAGCTTTTGAGCATGAGACAAAGGAAGCCCTATTACTAATCTCTCAAAGCCATCTGACTTCCTATTTGTCGACAGGGACCTTGAAAGCAAGAGACCCGCCTGTGTGACTTCTTGCTGATACCCAGACTATAATAACTATCAGCCGTACCATTCACTCTGCAGTTTGGGGATATTACAAAACAATTTGTAAGGAAAAACAATTATCTTTCTTAATGTATCTGTATATATAGATGAATACATATGTTATAGCATATTTATAGTCTCTGGCCATTTTATAGTCTTTCATTTGTTTTTCTTAATCTTTTTACTTGGGCTTTATACAGATTAAAAATGCAGATCAGGTCTACTTGATATCCATTCTATAATTGTTTTCACCCAGAGGTCAATATTGAATGTAGCCATACATTACCTAGTTTTGAAAATTGAGACATTTGTTCCTTTCTGGTTTTCCCACATTTCTCCCTTCCTGAATACTTAAAATATTTCTGGCAGTAACTCTGAGATCACTTTTGTACATTTCTTCAGCTCCTTACAATATAAAGCTTCAGATTCTGGAGACTTGTAATAATTTAAAGTAACTAGTGACTGTCTCATACCATTCACATGCTATTTCAGACAACAATTTTTTTAGTTTGAAGGTCATTTTTTTCCTTTGGCCAGGAAAGATGGAATCCAGAGAATGTGCTGGTTAGTCTTTCCTCTATCATTTGTAATAATAATAATACCATTTTTACCAAGCATTATTGTTTTCCTCTTACCTTTTTACAAGTAGGCTATGGATTATCTTCTACAGAAATAGGGTGGTTTAGTGGAGTCAAGAAGGTATGGATGTAAATCCTAATTTTGTTTTATACATTAGTTTGGGCAAGTTTCTTAACTTCTCAAAGCTGTCTTTATCTGTAATTCTAAAAAAATACTGTATCAAACAAAATAAGGACTGAAGGGACATGCAAAGTAAGTGTAAAGTATTTAGCATAGTGTTTGGCACACAGTATACATAAAAATTGTTAATTTTCTTAACTAGTCACAAGTTCAGTTTATACTATGCTTTCTGGGGGTCTTTGGTCATGTATTAGTTGTATCTCTGGGAATCCAGAAGAAAAGAAAAGGGATAGTTTCAGGTTAAGTTAGAGATCTGTCAAAGTCTCATCTGGCCAAAGGGGCTTGGGAACAAAATTGCCCATTAGAGAACACCCACAGTGGGCTAGAGACTCTAGTTCCTCTGCGGTCTTGGTTCACAAGTTTAAATGTTGCAGTTGGACACTTTCAGCCAACTTAACTCTTTGCAGCCAAATAGCAAACTCTTCCTTGAAGAGAGATGCAAGCAGCACTCGACATGCTGTCATGTCGAGTTGTACAGTAAGAGTGCCTGGTTCATTCAAACCTGCCCTTGCCACTTACTAAGTGGGGAGCTGTAAGAAAGCTGCATAACCTCTCTGTGCCTCGACTTCTTTGTCTGCAAAATGAGTACAATAAAGTAGCTACCATAGGGTTATTGTGCAGGTTAAATTAAATAATACACATAGAGTACTTAGTATATTCACTTCCATGGATTTTTTCTTACCTATGTACCTTCTCGTATCTTTTATATATATCCTTAAAAAAAAAAAAAAAGGAATTCCTCAGGGATCCTCCTGAGTAAACGTACTCTTATGTTTCCTTTTGCTCTCAGATATCATTGTTCGTTGTCATCAGTTCAGGTAATTGCACTTATGAATATTTCATTGAATAATCCCATTTAGTATAGGTAGGAAGAGAGTCTGCATGAGATTTTTATGCCAAAACCTTGCAGAGTCAATGTATTGGTTCCACAGCATGAACAAAATAAGCTTCTCTGGAGGCAAATCACTAACCCTATGTATTATATCCTTTCCAGATAAAAGGGAACTGTTTTACATCCATCAAAGTTGAAATAAGGTTTAGTTTAGTGGGCCAGAAAAATGTTACCTGTTTTGACACAAATACAATGAAACAATTCCAAACAAATCCAATTTTGAACAGCACTGCATGCAAGGATTAGAAAGTTTTAGAAGATTTGGGTGTTCCAAATGCTGTGTGTTGTCTGAGGGGCTCTCCTAAGATTAGCCAAGCACGTTATGTGAAGATGAATCAGACTTATCCTTGTGCTCTTCCGATTTCCTAAAAAAATGAACATTTAATAATGATCCATCATATTCACAGAGTCTCATTCACTTCAATAATCAAGTATTTTAGGTGTATTATCTTTTAAGAAAATAATCTTTTAGAGCAATTTTGTGGCCACTATTAGCATTCATACTTAAAAATAGGAACCATAGGCTATAAACTATGGTTTTAGAAAAGAAATTGGGTTATTTTGGCTGATTTGACTGATTATGTATTTTTTTTCTTTTAAAATGCCATTTGTTTTTCATCACGTAATAATGACAGTGTGACATATTAATGAATCTGAGTGCTGCTTTCATGATACTCCAATCATAACTCTACAAACACTGCCATAACATTCACTCAGTAAATATTTCTTGATAATAATGACAGTGTGACATATTAATGAATCTGAGTGCTGCTTTCGTGATACTCCAATCATAACTCTACAAACACTGCCATAACATTCACTCAGTAAATATTTCTTGAGCATCTACTTGTGGCTGGCCTCCTAGGTACAATGGTATAGAAGTGAACAATTCTAATAGGATTCATTATTCAGCTTAAAATCTCCATTATATTCAGAATAAGATTTCTTACATTGCCTACAAGGTCAACGCGATACTTGAATCTCTGCCTGTGTCTACTAACTTAAGTCATACAAGATCCCTTGAGCTTACCCTGCCCTAGGCATGCTGTTCTACTGCCCTTCTCTATGTTTCTGCAACAGCAACTCAAGTTCTTTCCTACCTCAGGCCATTTGCACTGGCTGTTACTTTGATTTGTCATGTCCTTTGTATAGAGCTTATGCTTTCTACTTACCAATCAGATCTCAGATCAAAAAGCGACCTCACAGAGAAGTTTCTGGTCTACCTAGCTCCCAGTCCCACTTTTCAATCACTATCTATCCCTTAGTTCTGTTTAACATCTTATCCAAAAGAATCGCCATTGAAATTATCTTATTTATTTTAAAATACTTACCCTCTTTTTTGGAGTGTTCATAGCCTTTCTGATTTTACAACTCCATTTTACAGCTACATCCCACCCTGTAATGCCTGCCTACAAGACACTGCCATGTGTTTCTGGATCACTTTTTTCTTAGTTCTATCATAACACTGGGTACTTTTCATATTGTAATGGTCTTTAGATTTGACTGTCCCCTAGCACTAATATGTAGATTATTTGAGAATAGGAACTATGTAATCCCATTCACCGCTGTAGCTCCTGGAACAATACACAGCACACAGTAATTTCACACAAAAAAATTTATTTTAAAATTTGCTCAATATTGACCAATTAATTACTACGTGTTATTTTGACTGTTTCATATAAAAGGGAAAAAGACAAATTAATTTCCTTTCTCTGTTTTAAAAAAATAGTTGCGCTCCTACTCTAAAACTATCAGAGCCATATATTTTTACAAGCAACTTTTGAGCTCTAGAATCTCTAGAATCTCTAGAATATCTACTTTAAAGCCTGCAAATTGAAAGCAAGTAGGAAGAACTATGAAAGTTTTGGGTACTATCACTTGAAATTCCTGTTCTAGGTCACATCATTTAATGAAATTAGTTAGAGAGAAAAACTCTGATGCTTCCTAGGAAGGAACTCACTTACCTATGTGGATGCGAGAATGAAAGGTTTATGTACTAATTTTTAAACTACTATTTGGGTGTCTAACTTATGTCTACAACCATTTAATATATTTGCCTTCTGCTAGCAAAGAGCAGATTGAATTTCTTCCAACAGTGATATAAAATTTTCTCCAACAGTGATTATTGATAGCTCTTTAATCTCATGAAACCAAATTATTTCTTAATTTCTCAAGGAGAAGATGTATGCTTGTTACTTATTACACCGTGTTAGATAATTTCTCTGATTCAGAAAGACTTATGGAGTAGATCTTGGATAAGAATAACAAAATGCTTGAAAACATAATTATGTGCAGAGAAAAAATATAAATATATTATTTGATTATGGTTATTTTCATCAGAATTCTGTTTCAAATGGAATTTAAATCCTCAGATACTTATAAGCAAAACAGAATAAAATAGATCACCAAGTAACATACTTACAATTTGTACCATTGGGGTAACTTCCTCACATTTCACTAGACTTAGCCAGAATAAAGATATCATTGCTTAACTCATTACCCTAACATTGTTAAAAGAAAAATAACTCCTCCTTTATATTTAAATGTTATATTTCCATGTGTAGTTAAAGTACATATTGATAACATGAGTATCAGAAATTAGATTAAATAAATCATTAAACTGAGCCAAGTACTAAGTAAAGGCATGCATTTTCCAATTACATAAAATCTAGGCTCATTGTTTTATTTTTTAAAATATTAAACTACTTCATCATAAATAAACAAGTTTCTGTAATTTGGCTCAGAATATCATTTTTTTTTTTTTACAATATATTCTTTACTCAACAACTGTGTGCTCCAAAGCACAGCAAATTTTATGCCCCAAAAAAGGTAAGAGTTGGCATTGCTTTTAATTTCTATTGCTTTTTATCAAAGTGGTCTGGGCAAGTTGAAGTGAAATTAATGCAAGAGAGAAAAATCAGCATCATTCAATGGAAATGTCCATGCAGCATAGTCTGTTGTGTTTTGTGTGGCAATCTAGGGTAGAAACGGGCAGTGTTTTCCATTCTAAAATGTTCTTTCAATATTGGCCTTTGATGGTGCTCCAGCTACTGGCAGCCAACTTTTCCAAATATTCTCAGTGGTAGCACTTTGTGCTTACCTGTCAAAGTTTTTTACACACTGAGTTAGTCAGAGATTTATGTCCACGTTTGTCCAGTGCAGAAAAAGGATGTGCAAGCCACATGCCAATTGGTTATGTTCTCAAAGTGGACAATGCTGTTTTAAAAGGAAGATGGACCCAGAAGCACACTGGAAAGAGAAGAGAGTGTGACCTAGAAGGAAAAATAAATAAAGAAAGAAAGAAGGCAAGAAGGCTAAGTTTGCAGAATGCTGGAATGAGCAAGTAAAAAAGGGTACATG
The DNA here is from genome assembly GCF_000696425.1 of Galeopterus variegatus. Classification (NCBI taxonomy): domain Eukaryota; kingdom Metazoa; phylum Chordata; class Mammalia; order Dermoptera; family Cynocephalidae; genus Galeopterus; species Galeopterus variegatus. Next base: position 237,938 of record NW_007730579.1, read on the forward strand.
GGCTACATTATATCTTAGAGTCCTACAACAGATTTAGGCTCTTTTTCTTATTATTTCCTTCTCTATTTCCCATGCATTTATTTGTCATACTCAATCCATATTGTTTTCCAGATCATTTTATTTTCTTAATCTTTTAAAACCTGTATAAGGATTAGTTCCAGGAAGAGGCTTTTTGGCATCCTGACTTCACAAGAGCAAAGATAGCTCTTTAGGCTTAAAAATAATGACCTCTGGCATGTCATGTACTGACAATTTTAATTTTAAATTAGAGAAAAAATTGGCAGAAATATTAACTTAGGGATAAGCGAGGGCATACAGTAAATAACAGCCTCATTCTCTTCACACAGAAACTAAGCAAGCTGTCATAAGGGCAGGTTGGATGTGGCCAGGCGCCCCTACCTTAGTGAGAAATTTTCCCTTCCACATGGACCCCAGGAGATTTCCTTGGTATATAAGCCCTCCAAAGGTTTATGATCATGAGGAGACCCCTGTTAGAAAACAAAACAAACAAAAACAAACAATCAACCTCCTATAATTATGACGCTTTCCCTATCTTAGTCAATATATTGAAGATGGTCCCTCTCTCTGAGGAGACCCCTGTTAGAAAACAAAACAAACAAAAACAAACAATCGACCTCCTATAATTATGACGCTTTCCCTATCTTAGTCAATATATTGAAGATGGTCCCTCTCTCTGTGACACCTGCATTTGCCCTATGGTGAGCTCAGTTCAGCTGATGTGTCAAGTCAAGGTCAAAATGCAAGTATATCTGATGGGTGAAGTACGGCCCCAATGACAGCAGTGTGAGAGATGAAAATTGACTTCGTAATAAACAGGTATTATGTTTAAGCTTCTATAATCCCATGCTCTAGATTTTAATGTAATTTTTAAATAAATAAGGATATTAAGGTCAAATCATGAAACTAGTAAGTGATGAAGCCAGAAATGTGACTGTGACTCCCAAACTTGTTCCCTTTCTCATGTCATCATGTTAGAACCAAGTGCTACCAAGGTCAAGGGTTCAGATCCCATTTCTGGCCAGCTGTCAAAACTAAGGGAGAGGGGAAAAAACAAACAAACAAAAAAACCAAGCATCTAACAACTTTTTTGGAGGACATGAATACCTTAAAGTAATAATAAAATAGCACTTCCTAAAAAAATCCATGTGATTTTTATTCTTAAAAATATGCTATACAATGTAGGGGGATATCACTTCCCCTCATGGTAGTATTAATACTTGATTCAAAATGAGACCTTTTTATGAGGGGTCAAAATGGAGGCTTTATTTCTATTTAAAAAAGAAGAGGAAGATGAATAAGGTTGATTTTAGTGTGCTAAATTATATTATAAACTCAAGGTCAGCAACAGCAGAACAAGAGCAATCATTGTGCTCTTTTGTGATTAGAACACATTAAATTTAATATACCTTCTTCCTTCAAAGACCTGCTTCTAAAAATAATCATCATCTGTTCAGCTAGTATGATATTTTTCTTTACTATTTGTATTACTAATATTTTAATTTTTTTTATAGCTCTCTTTTAGAAATCCTAACCTCAAAAGAACAGTTAAAACATTGATGCATTTAGATAATACAATGTATGGGATTCAGAAATTTAAAATACCATAATTTAAGATACACTATGTGACAGCAATTTTCATATTAGTTACAGCCTCATGTTAATCTAATCTAGATTTTCATATCTAGGAAGCTTAACATGTTTGATTCTGTGGGCATAATCTCAAATGGCCAAAGCCTTGGATATTATTCTGTTTCAATTGATTTTTAATTTTTGTTTAAATTCAATAATGTGATTTTGAAACAAGTAGGGGAAAAGTACAAATAAGCAAATTTTTGAAACATAAAAATCTATGCTTCTGTAAAATCTACCACACCATTGACCAACTTTCAGAAGCTATCAGATGGTTTTGACATAGACTATTTCTACCCTCAAGAAATACAGGAGGCTACTTTTCTGCCAATGAGTAGTCTAAAAGTAATGTGGAAAATCTCTTTTCACACTTTGATTATCTTTCTCCTATTTCACCTAACAATCTCTGAACTAAGTGTGACATTAGTGTGGGAGTCCCTTCTCTTGGAAGCACAGCAATAATTATAGCTTTATCCCCCACTTAGCACACGTGGGGCAGTAGTGATAACATGAGGAAAGTGAAGAAATTTGGAGGCCTTATGAGGACTGATGAGAGATGCAGAAAATTACTTCATAATGGTAAATTATTATTTCCATAAAGATTATCATTCTTCTTATTATCATTACAAGTACTACTGCTAATGCTGCCACAGTTAATATTGGGGTTCAACAGAGCCTGAAGGAATCTAAAGGTCATCTTTGTCCATGACAGTAGGTGCGGTACTATGATTTACTGATTGATAACAGGCTTGTGTCACAGAGATTAATATTTGAAATTTGGCTCTACATTCAATATCTATGTGATTTGGGACAAATTATTATAATTATCTCTACTTCAAATTCCTCGCCTTTAAAGTGGGAATAAAAATTGCATTTGAGTAATTCCATTTCTGGTTATGATGAAGTTACTGTACCAGATTTTCCTTCCTATGTAAACTAGATAAATGGACAACATTTATCTATGAATAAATAGAAGTGACTGTATTCATAAAGCAGTCAATAGGAAGATCAACATTGTCTGTTCATAAAGAAAGCAGCGAATGTGCTGAAACATATAAATGTGCCAGCTTTCTGCCTGGCTGCACATTCCAGACTATAGAACAAGGAAGAGAGAACATGACATTTTTGCTCAGCTGGGGACTCAGCAAGCAGTGATCAGGGAAGCTAAGGTAGCTGAAATTTGCAGGACAGAACTGGAGGGAAAGGGGCAAAACAGAAAAATAGCAACAGAATTTATATAGGGGGAGTCCACTGAGTCTTTAGCTAAGAAGCTATCACATGTAATAAGACTCGAGGAGACCATGCAAAGATAAATTATGGGGGCAGAAAACTTTCTGGAGCTTTTAGCTGAAAAATTCCCAGAGCTTAAAGAGAAATGGATGATATTTGAGTTCCAATGAACTGGAGTAGAGATAACTTACTGAACATGAAAAACATTCAGGAGAAACTACAGAAGTGTCTTGCTTTAGTAGCAGAACTAAATAGTCCTTAAGTGGAGCAATGACATTTTAGATACAACCCCAAAGGCATGATCCATAAAAGAAATAATTGATAAGCTGGACTTCATTAAAACTAAAACTTGCCCTTATAAACTTAAAAAGATGCCTCAAAATAATCAAACAGATGGGTTTACTGATGAATTAAGTCAAACATTTTAGAAAAAAGTATATACATCACGCAGTATGTTAAAATATAGGTGAGAAGGGGATACTTCTTAACTCAATTTATGAAGTCAGTATTACCCTGACATCAAAGCAAGTATTCCAAGTCGTAAGAAACAATAGATTGTTGTTTCAGTGAATTTGTTCTTTAATCCAGTGTATTTCAGTTCTGTTAAAAATCATAAGTGTCAATCTCTTGGTAAAGTTATTTTCTTGCTTAAAAAGAAAGTAAGAAAAAGAAAAAGAAACAATAGAGAAAACCCCACAGGTTGAAATAAAGCAATTTATACCATTTCCTGAGAATCTGCAGGAGCTAGAAGAACTGGAATTCAGTAATTTAACCTAATAATCCTTGGAGCATTTGTGATAATTAAACTTTTTTTATATTCACTCATTCAGTCACTGCATGTTTGGGTGTTTCCAATGTCCAAAGTGATTCAAAGTAGACATAAAGATAAAGGAGCTGTAGATTGCATGTTCACAAATCTTATAATCTGGATTGAGAAAAGTAAAAAAATACAATTCTAGGGCCGGCCTGGTGGCGCACTGGATAAGTGCGCCGCTTGGGAAGCGCGGCGGCGCTCCCGCCCGAGGGTTCGGATCCCACATGCAGACCGGTTCCCGCTCACTGGCTGAGCGAGGCGCGAGAGCAACGCCGAGGGTTGCAATCCCGTTGCCGGTCCCCGGTCCGGTACGGGGGCAACACTGAGGGTTGCGATCTGTTGCCGGACACGGAAAAAGACAAAAGACAAAAAAAAAAAAAAAAATACAATTCTATTGTGTATGCAGTATGTGTGAATTTTTTTCCTAAGTATTTACATAACGGGATCTTAGAAGTTGTCAAAGAAATAGAAAACCATAAATCAAGACAAGATATGCTGAATTTTATGAGAAGATAGTAAGCAAAATATGATTGGAATTTATAAGTGAATAATCAGCAATGGTTGGAAATACTAATGACAGTCTCTTAGTGAGTATAACAGTTGAGAAATTGTAAAAGATGGGAATGACTTCAATTGGCTACATTTTTGGTAACAGGAACAGCAACAAGGAGGGGGTAGAGATTGCAGAGTAGTTTTATTGAGAGAACAGACAGGAAACCAGTTTAGAGGAAACACTGGGTATGTCTAGGAAACTAGGAGGAAATTGTGTTGTGAAGGAAGGTTAAGGCCAGGGAGTGACAAATGTTGACTAACATGCTGAGTGTGGATTTATCCTATTAGCAGTGAGGAAGAGACATAACAAAAGCAGTACTTTAGGGATTAATCTGGCAGCCATATAAGTAGAAACTTGACAGTTAAAGAGAGTGGTGGTTATCATAGTAAGTCAGGAGAGCAATAAACAGTGTTAATCATTCATTCATTCACTCAATTAATATTTATAGTCTTCTTTATGTCTTGCACTATGGAAAGCACTAGGATATAGGTAATAAAAAGAAAATATGGAGTTTCTGTCCTCCCAGATTTACTTTATGGTGGGAAACAATGACTTTAAACTGCAAGTAGGATGAGATTTGCAAATTGGGGATAAAAAGCATGCTCTGAAAGTAACAATAAGTGAAATAGATTAGGATCCCTATACCTTCCTCTTCCTGCCATAAATGGGCCTCCCTGCTAGACCCCAAAAGAGATAAACAGAAGAAAGAGGCAAATCACTCTTGAGTACTTGCTGGAATTTTGCCATAACCCTCTGTACAGCACTACATTGCTTTGTAGTTGATGGGCAGCCTAGACCATATCCCTTCTCTTGATGGACCCCCTCTTGCTTGTTCCTATTTTGTTTTCTTAATTTGGAGTGAGGGTGAGGGTAAACTTTACTGAAACAGAAGTATAGGTATGACCTCTAAAAAAGAGAGAGAAAGAAGAGAAAATGAAGGAGGAAAGAAGGAAGAGAAGGAATGAAAGCGAGGGAGAGAGAGAATAAGCTAAAATAGGGTAAACACACACACACACAAATACATAGGGGAAATGACAAATTTCATAAAAGCGGTCACTCCGAATCACTTTTATGCCTACTACAAAGGCTCTTACCCCTCAGCATAATGACCTTATAATGTTATTGACTGTGACTCCCACGGGTGATTCTTTTTCTTGGGAGGAGAATACAGGAGATTTGAATTCAGCTAGGGATAAAGTTTTCCATTTTAATAAACATGACCTAAACTCCAGCAATGGCAACATGGAAAAAGAAGGAGATGCTGCAGAAGGACAAATTGAAGACTGAAGTTTCAAAGATTTCATAACAGAGAAAATGGTGTCACCACTAACAGAACACAGGACATGGATACAGTAGACAAGATTATAAAATGTATGGAATGACTTGAATGTGTGGAGATGAATCTAATTTTGGATATGCTGAATTAGAAGTACTGGTGTGGTACCAAGGTGGAGTTGTACAGCTGATAAGTAAAAAAAAGAGGTTTATATTTTATGTGAAATGTTAGAATTGCACATATGGATTTGCAAGTCATTTGCTTGGAGGTGACTATAGACACTTTGGAAAGCGATCAGTGAATGGGTTTGACATTAAGAGAAGTAAAAGAAAGCTTAGGATAAAATTTGGAGATAAATCTGACATTTGGATGGAAGACGAGCCAGCCAATGTAGAGGAAGGGTGGTAAGAGAGAAGTGAGGAGATTTGCAGTGTTCAGTGGGTGAGGAAGAAAAGCATTCCAGGAAAGGCATAATAAAAAAAAATCTCGGGGCCGGCCTGGTGGCACACTGTTACAGTGCACTGCTTGGGAGTGAGGTGGCGGTGCTCCCGCCGAGGGTTCAGATCCCACATACAGACCAGCCGCTCACTGGCTGAGTGAGGTGCGGGCACAACACCGAAGGTTGCGATCCCGTTGCCGGTCCCGGTCCAGTACGGGTGCGACACTGAGGGTTGTGATCCGTTGCTGGTCACGAAAAAAGACAAAAAAAAAAAAGGAGAAAAAAAAAAATTAAAAAATCACTAATTATAAAGAGATCAAGGAGAAAGGGATTAAGAATATAAACTACAGAATCCATAAGCAAAATCATTTATTAATGTGCAGAGGTAGAAGACAGAATGCAAAGGGTTTAGGGTTGAGTGATTGAATGGGAGATAAAGACGTGTATGTAGTATTTGAGGGGATGACAAGATTGAAAGCACTATTTTTTTTCCCTTGGGTGCAAAGATCTGAGCATTTTCAGTTGATAATATAAGACAAAATAGATATGGCTAATGGAAAAGTCTGTCAAGGAGGTTGGAAGGAGTTGGATTAGGAAGAACAGAGGACAAGGAGATTTAGCTATCAGGACATTTGTAAGGGAAAAAAGAAATTAGAAAAGCTCTTGATAGTTGGTCTCAACCTTCATAGTAAAGTAGGTTGCAAGGACATCTTCAAAAAATGAAAAGTGTGTGAATCTCTGGCTTAGCAGTAAAGCAAATGAATGAGGACAGTAGTAGCAGAGAAGGTAGAAAAGAAGTACGTAGACGTAATGGTGGTGTTGGCAGGTTTAATAGGAAGGAATGAAGGAGAGGTTAAAAACAGGAAAACTGTACTCAGATAAGTGTTTGGTGGACCAATACTAGAGAATTACAGAAGAAACAATGCTAACACTATGAGTTTCAAGGCTCTGGTAAATAAAGAACAGTACTTAAATTTCCTTGGAGAATAGGTGGGTGGGGAACTAAGATCAAGCAAATGACATGTGCAGAAGTAATCACCTATTTTTTTATTTAGTTTTTTTTCTGTTTTTCTTAGTACTTCTGTTCACATAATAAACCTTACCAGGATTATTTAAAATAAACCCTGAGGGGTAATTTTAATTCTGTAACAATGCCTTATCTTTGAATTATCTGAGTAGTTTTCATTATAAACTTTTGATGCAAATTTTAAAAGGCTGAATACATAGAGCCTTGGAAAAGATAATTTATTTGAAAGGAATCCTTAACAATTTTACAAAAACTAAGGGAAAAAAAGCAGATCAAAAAAAGGATTAAAGTTGACATATCTATGTCTTGAAAAATGCAAAGCGTACTGAAAATACAAATGGCCTAAATGCACGGAAATTATTGTCATAAAATAATTTCACTGAATATGCATTCAAACAGTGGTAAATAATGCTATTCACTCATAAGAACACATTTTAAATTGAAAAAAAAAAAATTACAGACATCTTCCAGTAAGAAAGATAGCCTCTAATGATCTTGTAATATAGACACACGACTGTTGTGGGGCAAATGCACCAGGGAATCCAAGACCGGCATCTGTGTTGTAGTTTTATAGCTCTTTATTTTAGAGTTGCAGCTCTTTGTTCAGTGTTATAGCGCCTTTTTTTGCTTGCAAGCAAGGAGAGCACTGGGGAGCAAGAACTCCTAGACCAGTGTCTCCCAGAACAAAGAAAAAGACCCCCTTATATAGCCTAAATTCCTGCCCTTTTCCCTCACAGGTTCCCATTCAGGTCCTCTTATGTGAATGAGGGATGCTGCCCTGCTAATTTGGATTGGCTGATTGTGCAACACAGTTCATTGGTCACTTTAGGACCCTAATTTGCCTCTGGCCCCTGGGGGTGGGGTGAGACTGCTGTTATCTCCTAGAGGGTGGGCCCAGGAAGCAAGTAGGGAAAATGGTAGGGGCCAGAGTCTACAGTGGAGCACAGAGCTTCTAAAACAGTTTCTCAAGTGGAAAAGGGAAAGCTTAACAATTAGAAAATGCTTAGGGTTCCCTGCAACAACTACTAAACTGTATAAAATCACAACACAGTCAGCAAATCTAAAATCTCACGGAGGTCAGGTTTATGTAGCAGGATCCAGGACCAAAAATTATATTGTGCCTCTATCACCAATTTTTATTCTATTGTGAAATAATATAACTGAAACACATAACAAATAAAAAGATGCTATTTATAGTTTCCTGGAATCAAAAAAATTTGATATGTAAACTCACACCCACAAGGAGATAAACATACTGAGCAGGTCACTTATTTACTTCCACATTCTCTGTATCTGATCTGTTTTTGCTCAGAAGCCTCCACCCCACTGAGTAGCTGAGAAAAAGAGAACTAAATTTAACTAATCCAGTAATCTTAGTCTGAGTCAATAACATGAAACCACTCTTCAAGTAATTCCACTCTTAGGATAAAATGTTACTTTCAGATTTCTATCTTTTCCCTTTGGAAGCAGGGCAATGACTCACACAATCTCATATCATTAGCAGAGGAGGCTCATGCTGTGGACCTACATGGTGTCCCATGGATCCTCCAGGGTCTTGGCTGTGGAGGGGCTTGGATTGGTCAGCTCTCTTCTGCAGTGAAGTATGACTAATCATATTTCACTCTTTGTGTATCATGTGCTGGCAGCCACTTTTGGAGACTATGACTACAGATACTTGTCCCAGATCTCAGAGTTCCTATCTGTATTAGCTTTGTCATGAAAATGCAGATGTGACAAGCCACTTATTGTCCCTGTATGGTAAATGTGGAACATAGACTTATCCACCCTCCCCATGCATGCCAGAGTTTCCCCTTCCCTCTGGGAAACTAACCCTGGCCAAGGTAGCTTACCCAAGGAAAGGCACGTCCCCTTTAAGAAAATGGAAGACAATAGGAAGCAGGAACCTTGAGTAAATAAATTAGCATGTAAATGGGAGTTATAACACTAGTGTTAACTGCTCTGGTGCCAGGAGGGGTTAACTTATCTACCCAGCCAGATCTCCCACTTACTTTGAGTTGGGTGAGGGGCACATAAGCATGCAAATGATTTACACCTCTACTTTGATCTGTTCACTATATAACTGTTGTATGTACCCCATGGTGGTGTGGATTTCTAGCTGGCCAGCTGCCATCAGCACCTCCTATAAGTCTAATAAACCGATGTCTCTACCTATTGCAATATTGGGTGAGTTTCTTTGGAATAGGCTAACACTACATGAGTGCCCTTTCGGATGTGGGACTCCCACGATACCATCCTTCTTATCAGCTTTGCATCTCCTCATGGAGTATGCGGGAATCCTAGAGCCTTAGTACCACATGTAAAGGCTGAGGAAAACATGAGCACTTCTTCAAGTCTGTCTATCCATCTGCCTCTGGCCACCACCTCTGATTAGATCCAGAGCATTTTCGCAGGGGCTGGCATTATGCTACTTCCCAGAATGTTCTCACGCTCTTGTTTGTGAGTCTGGATGTTTCTCAAAACTCTTACCTTAAAGTTTGTATACCAAGTGGAAAGAAGAGAATGGAGCTTAGGCCCTGAAACTACCTTATCTTATCTACCTAAGGAAAGCAAGACTTATGAGCTAATTATGATGGGCAGATGGAATACATGCTCTGCAATATGAAACAAAAGCTATCAGGCTAATTTTTTGATATATCAAAAGATTTTAGAAAATCATTCCTCTCTAAAAAAGCTTAGTTATCTAGATAGTTATTTTCAACAGAATCCTTTTTTGAATATTACTAACTGAACGCAGTATGAATTCTTTCATCCTATTTTCATTCCTGCTGCATCATCTGCTAGTCTCCATGTACAAACCCAAAGGCATGCTTTGTTTCTAGCTGATTATTGAGAGAAATGTGAACACAGTACAAAAAAGAAAAAGGCCTATTAATATTTCTCAAAATATTGGATTCATTATACTTAAATAGAAAACTGTAGAATTAGGACAAAATCGATTTAAACTTGGAATCTGTTATCTACTAATTTCTACTGGACTTCCCACTAACTTCCTTTCAACTAAGAGGTGCAAGCAAGGAAAGCTCACATCTTATTGATGTCCTATTATTCATTCATTCTCCAGGCCAAATCTGGAATTGGACTCCTTTATGCAACATGAGTTTTGCTCAAAAACATATAATTCTGGGATGGATGATCCATTAACTGTATGATGAGAAAATAAGACTTTAACACTCAATTTTGTGGTGTGGTAGGATTCTGTTGATGTCTGTGCTCTTCAGTTCTTTTCCTTTCTTTTGTTACTGTTCATACACTAGACTCCATTAGTCTTTCATACATCTCTATTTTCTTTCTTTGTCCATCACTTCCAGCCCAAATTAGAACCTTATAACCAAAACTGGTCATACATTTTTGTGTCTGTTCAGCATCCTTCTGTATTACTGATCAAGAGCTATGTAACAAATTACCCCCAAATTTAGTGTTTAAAGTAAAAACATTTATTATCATTCCACTTCCATGTATCAAGAATTGGGAAGCAGGTTGTTGAGTGGGTCTGGCTCAAAGTTACTCATGAGGTTGTAATCAAGATTTCAGCTTGAACTCTAGTCATCTCACAGCTTTGCTGGGGCTGAAAGATCTGCTTTCAAGTTCACTCACATGTCTATAAAAAGGAAGCCTCAGTTTCTCACTAGCTATTGACCGGGCCTCAATTTCTCTCCATAGGGGCCATAGGAAAAATGGAGTGTCCTCATGGCATTGAGAGAGATAACACGGAGACAGCTGCAGACTTTGTATGACATAGTCTCAGAACTCTAACTGGCTGTGACTTTTGATATATCTATATATATTCAGTGTGTCAGAAGCAAGTTAAGTTCAGCTCACACTGAAATTAAGCTATACCTTTTGAACAAGAAGCTAACAAAGAATTTGATTTTTATTTTACTGATATTTTATTTAATTTTCTTATCTTGGGGGCTGGCTGGTATGATGATCCAAACCCTTATCCTTGGTGTTATCAGCACCATGCTTTCTCAAGTGAACTAACCAGCCAGCCCATGGATATATTTAAAAACTACAATACCTTCCTACAGGGTACTACTCGTCTGTCAAAAATAATGCAAATGATTTTCATAGTGCTCTCCTTGAGCTTGGGGTTATCATGTGATCAGAAGAGGCCAGTGACTCCCATCCTCTAGACAATGATGGTTCATTCCAGAGTATAGCACTAAAGATGTGCACTCTTATGCATCATAATCCGCCTACCAATAATAAATACACTATATTCCCTCCCACCAACATTTAGACTTTGATGCACTCTGTACTTCCAAATCCATAATATTTGTTCACTAGATTTTTCTCTGCCTGAAATACATTGTGTGTGTGTGTGTATGTGTGTGTGTGTGTGTGTGTGTGTGTGTGTGTGTGTGTGGCTGGCCGGAACAGTGATTGAACTCTGGACCTTGGCATATCTAACCAACTTAGCTAACTGGCCAGCCTGAAATACACTTTTATATAATTTCTCTTTGTTACTTCTTCTCCCTAATCTTTGTGTGTAAAACTCCTGATACATCTCTGGTATCTAGCTCAATGCTTTCTCCTGTTAAAATTTTCTATATTAAAAATATCCCTCCCATCCCCTCACATGCTCCCAGCCCACCTTTTATTCAGCCTTTGCCATCACAGCTAACTTCACAAAGATACTACCTGACAGCACCTCCCTTAGCTGCACCAGTTATCTTTTTCTTTCTATCCCAAGCTTCTCTGATGCAGGACACCTGTGGGAACCAATCTGACCACTCACTGGTGTGCTGCCTGGAAGTATGAGGAGTTAATGCTCCAGTGGGCAAGCATTGACCAGTGAAGTGTAGCTATTATTAAGTTATGACCTCTTTTGCCCCTTAAACAGGCAGTTCTGAGACAAAACTTTCATGGCTCCACAGAAAGTTCAAGTAGAATCAAGCTGAGTGGCGACCAGTGGTGACCAATTCAAGAATGTACTCTGGAATTGGCTTTTCCTCCTTCCCCATTTCACTCTGCCCAGTCTGCTGCTCTTCTTCCCTGGGATTATTTCTAAAAATAAACTATCTGCCTACTAACAATGGTCTCAGCCTCTGTTTCCAGGTGGATACATTAGCTATGACATTCTCTCTGATGATCTTAATGAAAAATATCAATTCTTGTTTATCACAGTACAATATTTTATGTTGCCCTTATTATGCCTCCTTATACAAGGCTATAAAATTCTTTACAGTGGAAATTGTGTGCTATTTATCTTTATAGCCATAATGCCTACCACAGTGTTTTCCACATCATAGATTTTCAATCTTGAATGAAGATGTAAGTTTTAAATTCCTTAAAAGTAGATGACATAGCCAACACATATGCACATTGTCTGCAAAACTCAGTAAGTATCTTCCTTGTAAAATGTACACCACTAACATTTGATCAATGAGAGAAATCAAATTCAAATTTTTTAAAACTAAATTCTCAGAAGAGGCAAACTCTGCCAATCTGACTTTTGGAAAACATCTCTTCTGGGAAATTGTAGCTATAGGTTTATGAGTAACTTTTGGAGAGTTTATGGGCTTATGAAGCCAAAGCATCTTGGGAGAATCATCTGAGGTTGTGTCTGTGTGACATCAAGAAAAAGAAAATAACTTAGAAGACAATCAGATTACTATAGAAATGAAAAGCATTGCGTTAACATAGACACCAGTGGCATCACTTTCCTTTGTCCTATTTCATAATGTCCGGCAGTAATGAGGGGTATTTCCTAATAAAAATACTCTATCTATTAGTTGATTGGGTTTTCCAAATTCCCACAAAGTCAATATTTTTCATTTAAAAAAGTTATATGGTATAACTGTTTTGCCTATTCTCGTTTGACTTTCTTGAAATTAATTTCCCACACTGATGCTTTGTGTTGCTTTGCCCCCCATGGATTTGTCACCTCTCTTCCCCTGGATGATGGAGATGCAAAGGATTGCTGAAAGCCCATCTCTTCTGAGCAGTGAGAGGCCCCAAAGTGGTTAACTTCCCTTGGAATTCTCAAGCGAGAGGCATCCCTTCCTTGGGAAATTAGTGCCAAATTGGGGTTCTCTTCCTGCATTTATTTTCCAGACCAGGAAGTTACAGGAAGAGAACATAGGTGGGGTTATAGTTTAACAACATAGGCTGATAACTTTCAGTGAAACAAGTCATATGACAATCCATTAGACAATTAAGTGATCTTACAGCAATTTCTCAGTATCCTTACACAACAATCAGTAACTAGTCTGTCCTTCAGCCAGGATGACATTCCATTAGACAATTAGGTGATCCACCAACACAAGCTTGATCTCAGTAAACATTCCCTTCTTACAGCAATTTCTCAGTATCCTTACACAACAATCAGTAACTAGTCTGTCCTTCAGCCAGCAACCTTGCTGTGCCACAAATCTTTATCTTACAACAGAGACTTTGTAGCCTGAGGAAAATTTCCAGTCTTCTGCAAGGTCGACACTTGAAACTGCAAGGCTTTGGAAAACAAGGCCCTGTGAAGTACATATGCTTTATAGTATATTCCACACCACACATAGCAGCCAAAAGAATTTTTAAAAGGCATATTAAATCATGTTATAACCTTGTTTTAAACAGGGGGATGCTAGGACCAATTCACCTCCTTGCCCTGGGCTCTACAGCTCTGCATTATCTGACTCTTACTTGCCATCCCACTCTTTCAGACCATCATCACTGTTGGTTACTGTGCTAGTCACACAGCCTTACATTCTACAACATTCAAACCCCTCCTTATTTCAAGGTCTTCATCCTGCTTCCCTCTATTTGGAGTGCTTTTCTTTTACCTTTTTGCATATTTGAGTTCTTATTACCCTTCAGGTATTAGCTCAATATTACTTCCTTAACATAATTCTTCCAACAGCCATATTGAATGGAACCATACTCAACCATTCCTTTCATAGCACTGTTTACTTTATGACATTAACTTACATATGAGGGGTCTTCAAAAAGTTCATGGAAAAATTCATACTGCCTTTTAATTCCACAAACTTTTTGAAGCACCCTTGCATTTATTTGTTTATTATCTGCTTTCCTTGTCTCCCCATCCCCCAGATACATGAGAGCAGGGACCTTGCCTTTTGCATGCACTGCTATCTTCTTAGTGATCTTCCCATAGCAGTAGCATCAATAAATCTATTTAATAAATGAATGAGAAACAGTTTAGCATGGTTGGAAGAGCATGGGCTTTGGAGTCAGATTGCTTGGTTTTGAATAGCAGCCCCACTGCTCACTACAGTGACAAAATACTTGACCTCACCGAGCTTCAATAAAATGGAAATGATAAAAGGACCAACTTCATTACACTGTGTGAAGACTAAATGCCTGGAACACAGCCCAGAACATTAAGCACTCAATGAGCATAAGCAATTATGCAGGATGGCTAAAAAAAGAAAAAGGAGACAGGCTAACATAGCTTTATTTAAGAGATGAGAGCTGTCTCTATCTCTACCACTCACTTGAAAATTAAAGACTCTGGTATCTGGAGTGTAGAGGAGTGGGAGGAGAGTTCTTAGCTTTCTTCCTGTAAGAAGGGAAAATTTAAAACTCCCTTATCAGGCCATCCTTACCATGTGATTGCCTGCATCGCCATGGGACTCTGGAGTTTCCAGACAGAAGGTGGCCCTCACCATATGTGGCCCCCTGGACTTCCCATCCTCTAAGACTGAATGCTGGGCCAAAGATTCTTCCTTTCCTATAAGATGTGAAAGAGAAGGTCTACACTTGTGGAGTCCAACCTGGAACACCAAAGCGTATTTGTCCAGTTATAAGAGACCCAGCCAAGATCAAACCAATCAGATTTTCTCTCCTAAGAACTGGAAATTTGAACTAAGAGACACAGAGATAAAAAGTTCCTTGGACCTATATCACCTTAACTGAAGTCCATATCTGAGAACATTCACAAACTCTAACTCTAATGTCCTCAGTGATGCCATAATACCTGCCTGTCTTAAGACTTGATTGTTTAGCTCTTCTGTTATTTATATGAGCTATAGAAGCATCTTTCTAATAAATCTGATTTTTAACTTATAAAACAAAAACAATAACAAAAAAAAAAACACTCCTTTTTCAGTATGGCCCCTGAGAAAACTGACTCTGGTAACATGGTAATTTAGAAATGGCTATAAGAAATTTCTAGGAAGTAAGGATTAATTTCCATAAAGCACCATACCATAAAGACATGGAAGATTCCTCAGAAAGAAGGAGCAAGTAAAAAGATGCCAGCATTTCCTAGACTTAACACAAGAAAGGATTGGAGAGTTTTCCAAAGGAGGCTTTGCACAGCTGAAAAAATAAACATTAAACTAGAAGCAATTGATATGCAAAATTTAAGTTTAAGGTTTGTTTATTTTTTTGCTTTTATTTTCCAGAGTCTTTTGAAATTAGGGTTGGATAGCAAGATGAAATCAGTAATAGGAAACAAGGTTACGTATTTTATACATCTGTGTCATAGTGTTTAAATTTTGAAATTCCGGACACATACTGTGTTAGTAAGGACCAGAACCTGTAAGAGATAGAACAATAGATAGGTAGACAGACATTCAGACAGACAGATAGACAGACAGATCCATAGATAGATAATGGGAATTGGCTTATGTGATTATGGAGGCCAAGAAGGTTCACCATCTGCCATCTGTAAACTGAAGAACCAGTAAAGCCCTTCATGTAATTTATTACAATTCCCAAGGACTGAAAACCAGGGGAGCTGATGGTATAACTCCCAGTTTGAGTCAGAAGGCCTGAGAATTTGGTGGGTGGAAAGGAGGGCCTGGTGTAACTCTCAGTACCAGAAGCCTGGAGAAAACCAGGAGTTTTGGTGCCCTAGGGCAGCAGTTAGATGTACCAAGCAGAAGAGAGAGAGAATTTGCCCTCTGCCCCCTTTTTGGTCTGTGAAATTCCAACAGATTGATGATCCTGTTCACACTGATCTCCTTTACTCAGTCTCCTGATTCAAATTCTAATCTCTTCCAGAAGAACATTCACATGAATAATGTTTAACCAGCTATCTGAGCATTCTTTATCCCAGACAAGCTGACGTATAAAATTAACCATTATAGATATATAAATGCTCATTTAAAACAGTTTTGAAAGGTATTAAAAGAAATGTTGCCAAGGAAATTCACCAAGTATGCCATGTCTGACAGCAAGGAAAAGTTCTACAGAAAGACTGCAAAGGTACAGAGAATTTCCATATAGCCTACACCCAGTTTCCCTCATTATTAATATCTTAGGTTTGTTATAATTTACTTACTCAGATTTTTCTAGTTTTTAATCTATTGTCCTTTTTCTGTTAGAGGATTTCATCCAAGATTCCACATTACATTTGGACGTTATGCCTTCTTAGGCTCCTCTTGGCTGTGACGATTTCTCAGATTTTTCTTGGTTTTGATGACCGTGACAGTTTGAAGAATACTGGTCAGGTGTTTTGTAGAATGTCTGACATTTAGGATTTGTCTGATGTTTTTCTCATGATTGGACTGAGGTTACAGGTTTTTGAGAGGAAGTGCCATTCTTATCACATTATATCAAGAGTACATACTACGATCGACATTACTTATCACTTAAGTTACCCTCCACGCCTACTCAAAGTAGTGATAGCTAGACTTCTCCACTGTAAAGTCACTCTTTTTCTCCCTTTCCACACTGTATTCTATGGGAAAAGTCACTGTGTGTAGCCCACACTTAAGACGTGGGGAGTTAATCTCCATCTGCTTGAGTGTGGAATATGTACATAAATTACAAGGAATTCTTATGTACAAGAGATTTGTCTATTTTCTTTCATTTACTTATTTATTCCATCACTTACTAATATCAATATGATCTTTTAGTGAATTGTTACAAGTTTATGCTGCCTCAGCAACCATCTTGAATACAGGTTTAACTTTCTTATTCCAGAAGCAGGGCTTAGTCACCCTGGACACAGTGTCCAGTTCTGCCTCACACACAAATGGCCCAAGCCTGTGGCCAGAGATAAGGATTTGAAGACACCTCTCCTGGCTACAGACCAGGCACCCTACTCTCCCACTGCTTCCTTAAATGGGTCTTCAGGTGCATTTGCCTACTAGTTGTCACATGCTCTCCCTCTCTCTCTCTACCCGACAGTTCATTCCTGCCTCATGTGACCGGGGGGTGGAGGACTGCACTCCTGACTCATTATACCCTACTTGCCCAGGCTCTGTAAGTAAAAATCTTTGAACTTGTTTCCTATTGTGGTGGTGCATTGAATTTACACCTTCCGTCTGAAGGACCAGTGGCTTCCCCATGCCAGGTTTTCCCCAGGATGCCTAGGAGAACACAAGGGTGGGATCCCAGTGCCAGAGCATTGGTCAGGGGGTCATAAACTGGACATGGGTCAGACAAGAGCCACAAAGGCATCTGCCAGGATAAACAAGCTTCACATGTGAGGGACCCCTTGGTCACAGGTTAG
Organism: Galeopterus variegatus; assembly: GCF_000696425.1. Classification (NCBI taxonomy): domain Eukaryota; kingdom Metazoa; phylum Chordata; class Mammalia; order Dermoptera; family Cynocephalidae; genus Galeopterus; species Galeopterus variegatus. The sequence continues at coordinate 255,368 of NW_007730579.1, forward strand.
ATAACTAGGCATTATGCTTTCCACCAGGTAAAAGAAGTATCCCATGAAAGGCACACTATAAAAACTCATGTCCGTCTTCCATTCATTTCTCACTAGGAGGTTACTAGCCCTCTGGTGCTGGAGTCACTATTGAGCTAGGAGCATTCAAATACTAAAAGTTATATTATATTTTGGATTAAATCCAGTATTATTTTATTTATTTTGTTATTCAAACTGCTCCAGCTTTGGCCATTGGAAGCTATTTTAGCTGGTTCCTGGGTCACTTTAACACACCCCCATTATCTTTGGTAAAAACCTTCCTCCTTTCTGGCACGACCAGATGCTGCAGGTTCATCTTGCATGTCTTCTGCCCCACGCATAGACAGCCATTTATTTTTTCAAGAAGCTGATGGGTTCCTTCTATTGGAGAACTGTATTAGAAAGCAAGATCTGGGTGCTAGTGTGATCACTGCTATATGGTGTCGCTGATACTAGGCCCTCTCTGCTGACAGAAGAAGGAAATATGTGTGTGTCTGTACTAGTCCATGTATGTGAATGCATCTATAAACATTTCTGTATGTCACCATTTGTATCTATATTAAGCTAAATATGAATTCACAGAGATGTCTCAAACTCTTATCTATTACCATGAAGATCCTTTTAAATTCTTCCTCTTGCTTATTTATAACCTCCCACCTCAACAATGAGAAATCCAGCTCCCTCTGTAGGCCATCCATTAATTTAATTGTTTGATTCCAGTATACATGTAAAGTATTATCAGAATTGTTAACCGAGTCTGCCATGTGAGATAACCTTATCAACTAGAGAACAGTGCTGATGTGCAATTTCCTTTGCCTTTAGTCTTACAGACTATACTCATTTCCAAGATTACTTAAGGCAGCACCTTTTCAGCCCACCCTTTTCAGTGAGGCTGTTTTCTGCATTAGTACTGTTAGGTCATTTTGTCACATTCTGCATTATATCCTGTGATTCTCCTTTTATGTCTCTTAAATTAGTATTAAAAATTTGCATAGATAAATGATTACTCTGTGATGTAAATTTCTATGGGATTACTCTGTGACGTAAATTTCTATGTGTTTTGACAAATACACAGTAAAATGTATACATTATTACACTATCAAAGAGAATAATTTTACAACTGTAAAATTCCCATCCCTTGTGCTTCACAGATTCAAACATCCCCTACCACCATCAAACTCCTGGCAACCACCTATGTGCTTATGGTCTATACAGTTTTACTCTTTCTAGAATGTCATCTAATTGGAATCATACAGTACGTTGCCTTTTCAGACTGGCTCATTTCACTTGGCAATATGCATTAAGGTCCATCTATGTCTTTGTGTGGCTTGATAGCTCTTTCCTTTCTATAGATGAAAAATATTCCATTGTATGGATATGAAATAGTTTGTTTATCCATTCACCTATTGAAAGACTTCTTGGTTGCTTCCA
>NW_007730579.1:257102-259511 GCF_000696425.1 Galeopterus variegatus
TATATCCTGTGATTCTCCTTTTATGTCTCTTAAATTAGTATTAAAAATTTGCATAGATAAATGATTACTCTGTGATGTAAATTTCTATGTGTTTTGACAAATACACAGTAAAATGTATACATTATTACACTATCAAAGAGAATAATTTTACAACTCTAAAATTCCCATCCCTTGTGCTTCACAGATTCAAACAACCCCTACCACCATCAAACTCCTGGCAACCACCAATGTGCTTATGGTCTATACAGTTTTACTCTTTCTAGAATGTCATCTAATTGGAATCATACAGTACGTTGCCTTTTCAGACTGGCTCATTTCACTTGGCAATATGCATTAAGGTCCATCTATGTCTTTTTGTGACTTGATAGCTCTTTCCTTTCTATAGATGAAAAATATTCCATTATATGGATATGAAATAGTTTGTTTATCCATTCACCTATTGAAAGACTTCTTGGTTGCTTCCAGGATTTGGTGGTTATGAATAAAGCTGACAGACATTTGTGTATAAGTTTTTGTGTCAACATATATTATCAATCAGTTAGGTAAATACCTCGGAGCTTGACTGCAGAATTATATGTTAAAACTATGTTCAGCTTTGTATGAAACTGCCAAACTGTCTTACAAAGTGGCTGTACTATTTTTGCATTCCAGCCAGTAATGAATGAGAGTTCCTATAGCTCTACATTCTCATGAGCATTTGGAATCACTGGTGTTTTGGATTTTAGCTATTCTAATAGTTGTATAGTGGTATCTCAATATTGTTTTAATTTGGATTTTTCTAAAGATGGTCTGCATCTTTTCATATACTTAAATATCTCTGTATCTTCTTTGATAAGGTGTCTGTTCAGACCTTTTGCCCATAATTTAATATTTTTACTTATTTTTGAGTTTGAAGTGTTCTTTGAACATTTAACTTAAGTTCTTTATCATATACATGTTTTGCAAATATTTTCTTCCAGTCTGTGGCTTGTCTTCCATTCCCTTAACAATGTCTTTCATAGAGAAGAAGATTTTAATTTTAACAAAGTCCAACACATCAACTTTGTTCTTTTATAGATTGTGTTTTCAGTGTTGCAGCTAAAATTTAATCAACAAACTCAAAGTCACATAGATTTTCTTGTATATTTTCTTCTAGGAATTTTATAATTTTTTATTTTACATTTAGGACACACTTTTTTATGTCATTTATACAACATTATAAATTTTGTTGTTGTTGTTCTTAAAATGAGTCTTCCTTTCCAAGACTTTTTTTTGCCAAGTGTCCAGCTCCCAAGGATTGAGCTGGATTGAAGGCAGGCTGTCTCCTGGTCTGGGCTGTCATTAACTAGGCAAGACTAAAACTGTGGCAATGTTTCCCCCCTTGCCATGATTCTGGTAACTGCCAGGACCTAGACTCACCTTGATGTTATGGGGCGCTGGAGTTCCTGTTGTTACCTGCTTCCCATGCTTCAGACTGCAGATATCTCCAGGTCTTTGATGAACTTGAGGGCTCCTGAAATCTTAGATCGACTTTCTGAGAATGTGTCATGGGGAGGAAGGGCAGAAGGTGGGGGCTGGTTGTGCATGGCATACTCCCAAATCCTTAGTTGCCATAATGGTTAAGGCTCAATACTGTAGCATGGACTTTATGACAAATTTTATGTCTTTTTATAAAGTAACTTGACTTGGTTATATAAACTAAAGGTTTTTTGCTATTATGAAAATCTTACTTTAGCAATTGATACCAGGAGGCCAGATTGATAGACAACTCTTTGGGAACCAAAGCACAATGATCACAAATACAAGCAGGTGGGCATAGCTGACACTTTAAAAACTAGATTTATGATACAACCAATTTTAAGTTTGAAGTCCTCTCCCTTGGGTTGGAATTTAATTTTTGTTAATTATAAACTCATTTGTCTAAATCTTATTGGGTTTCTTACAAACTTGAAACGTGAACACCTGCAAGTAATATTGACATTCTAAAGCTCGGGCAGCATAGAAATTGTTGAGTTATTTTTTAATGTTAGAATTTCCCTTAGACCAGTTCTCCCTATAAAGAAAACAGTATATAATAGAGACAAAATGAAGCCTAACACTTCCTTCTAAGTAGATGGATAATTTTTAGAGGAAAGGATATATCATCATATTGACAAATCCTTAACCTATATTATTTTGCAGTGAATATTTGAAAACAGTAGAATATTATGATAAATGAAAACTCTGACACCACATTGTATGGGTTTGTATCCCAGCTCAGAAATTGACTGGGTCATTGATCTTGTATAAGTTACTCAATCTTTCTGTGCCTCATTTTCCTAATTTGTGTGTAACCACCGTGTGTAATGCTGCCTCTGCTCATAAGAAAGGACTCCACTGGTTTCATTTAGCCCTGCTTTGGTCAGGGGTGAGGTGCTTCTTTCAGCACTA
>NW_007730579.1:260068-262230 GCF_000696425.1 Galeopterus variegatus
CACTTCCACAAGTCTGTTTTATCTAAGGAAAAGTCTGTCTATGAAAAGAAAATTCATCTTCTTTCCCTTAGATTGTGAATTTCTTTCAATTCTTCTTTTTGCTTCACTGTAAGACAGAGGAAGGGAAATTAGAGAAAATAGCTAGCTTAATTAATATTTTAAAATTTTAACTTCCACCATATGTATAATGGCTAAAGCCCAGTGCCTGGCATATAGTAAGAGATTTACAGACTTATGTTACTACCTAATCACTATTACCACTATTATGATGACCCAGAGAATTTCCCTAATTTGGAAGTTCAGAAAATGTTTTAAGAACTCTTGGCTAAAGAGACAAGGAAAAAAAAAGAAAAAGAAGGAAAAGTGTCCCAACCGTTTGAAACAGTTTGAATAGTTTGAAACAGCAACAAGTAATAAAGAGACCAAAACAAAGAGTGGCATAGGGATGAAAGGAAAGGAATCAGAATTTTTCTGAATGCATTCTTCGTCTAACTTGTATTTCATACTAAATGGTAATGTTTTGATCTCAGATCCAGGAAAAACAAAATCGGTTCTGCTCAGGAATCCAAATATATTTTGGCAAGTGCCTATGGAAAGTTGTTCAATAAACAGCAAGATAGGCAAATCACATCTCTCTCATGTCAATGTTGATTTTAGCCTGGAGCTCAATATGGATGCTCCGCATGTGTCAAGACTAGTGCTTATTGCAGGAACCACACAGAGGGGCCTCCAGTATGTTTTTCTTTCAGTGCACATGATTTCAAGTCACTTGCAGGTATAGCAAATTTAATAAATAGGGTAGAAATCCTCTCACATCATTAGCTAAAGTTTCTTAACCAGAAAAAGAATGTAGTTTAAAAGATAATCCCCACTTAAGGATTTAACCAATTTGAAAAGTCATTTTCTATTTCTTAAGCCATATTTGAGTCAGTTTTACACATTATAGCTCTAAGCTAGAAATATCTCTTTTACTTAAACAAATTAACAAGCCTGCATCTTTTTCTTCATTTTCTATGAACTTCTGGAACATTTTCTGAAGCTGCCCTGATACTATTGTAACTTAGTCATATTTTTCTATTTGTTTTCTCTAAACAGGCAGATTTTTAGCACTGAATCTCAACTTTATTTTTGTGTAATAATAGTGTATTTGCATATGCTTTACATGTTAATTATTACACTGTTGTTCTCTTTGTTATAATTAAAGTTAACACTTTATTATAAAATCCTATTTTCTAAGTTTTATAGCATGACAGCAAATATTCCCTTGAAGCTAATATTAGTCTACTCAATTATTTGCATTTCTTTTTTGTATATTGAAATGCTCATTTGGGTGTGTGTGTCTGTGTGTATTTTCCTGAGTACTGGGATGGCAAAAAGTTTAGAAAGCTTTGTCTTTTTGTTTAATTTTTATTTCTTAGCTGCAAAATGAAGTTTACTCCAGTTTTACAACTATTGAATATTTTCATTAACAGTTGTTTTAACTTCACTAAAAATAGTTTGGGTCACATACATCTGACGTGACATTTTCTATGTCAAAACCTGTTGTGTTAAATCACCTCCATCATCTTATGGTTTGTAATCCAGCAAGTTCTGAGTGGTCTTTTTGCAGTGAAAAATAGACTTTATCAGGACTTTGCTAAGGACCAACACTAGTATTGACTCTGCCAGTATAACAATTTTACAGACTCCAATGCACAAATATCACTTACTTTCCAAAACATAATCCACATCCTGTCTCTCTTTGAAATCCACCTTTTCTACCTTTGAAAGGAGTATTCTAAAAAGCATTTATGACAATACAGATTAATTGTCAAGAGATCTAAGTCCTATCTGGCAGTCTAGCTAAAGATAAGTCTCTTGACTTCTGTGGTATTTAGTTCATAATATAAGGGTTTTGATGAGGCTATTTCTAAAGTCTCATATGTTTTAAAATTCTGAGATTCTGTAAATTAGTACAGCCATATGGACAACAGTAAGGAGGTTTCTCAAACTACTATAGAATTATAGAATTACTATATGTACTGCTGGTTATATATCTGAAGGAATGGAAAACATCATGTCAAAGGGATACCTGCACTCCCATATTTATCACAGCTCTATATACAGTAGCCAAGAGTTGGAACCAACCTAAATGTCCATCATCAGATGACTGGATAAGGAAA
>NW_007730579.1:263371-281924 GCF_000696425.1 Galeopterus variegatus
AAAAAAAAAAAAAAAAAAGAATAAAACCAGAAATAATGGCATGGTAAATATATGAATTATGTTCTGCTCTTTGCTAGAATCCCTTAAATGACACCAAAATGGTGTTCACAAGGTAGAAAACAAAAACATAGAGAACAGAAGAAGAAATAATAGCAACAAAATTTGGAATCTGGGAAGCAGAGACACAAGTGGTGACTGACTGGGTACCCAAGAAAATTGAACCGTAAGCCAACAGTGGGCACAACAAAGAAACAATCATGTTTACATTGCAGATGCTTCAAAACGCTCCACAATTCACTTTAACAGTTATGCTTGGAAATAGGGCAAAAAGTCTAGGACTGTAAAAGGCTGATTGAAAATCTCTCTAAGGTACAAGTCGACCTCCATATCCTTTTCCCACTTTTGCAGCTAGATAATAGGACTTGTTCTATCCAGAGAGTGATCGAAGTTCTAAGTTTTCAAAGTGCTTTAGAAAAAAATGATTTTCAACCAAGAGCTCTATGTTCAGACAAAATTTCAGTCACCAGGAAGTATGCATAAATGTGTGAGAGATAAACCATCTTCTATAATGAGAGTCAACTAATTATACCTAAAACTGATAAGGTTAACAAGCGGCAATATAAGCCTGCTATTTAGAGGCACAGAATCAATTAAAAGAGTTGAAAGTAGTTGCTTACAGTGTGCAGGAAATTGGATGGGAACAGAATAAAGTTTTTATATAAAAAACTTGATAGAATGTTTTAATTGTTTAAATCATGTGCATGCATAACTTAAATAAATAAAAAAAGAAAGAAAGAAAGATACAACAATCACAGTAATTTGCTGAGCTTTTGAAAGGAGAGAACAGAACTGAGGCCAACAAAAGTGGGAGAGAGTGAGGGGATGGAGGTGTTAGCAAGAAATAGGTGAATGGCTGCAAAAAAAACTGCATTGTGTATTATACTAATTATCCTCATTTGAGCATCACATATTGCACATAGGTATTGATATTCAATGCTATACCCCAATGATATGTACAACCAATTGTGTTTGAATAAAAAAGTCTTTTTTATAAAAACAAAACAAAACAAAACGAAGCGAAATTTAATAAAAAGCAAGGTGGCAAAGTTACCAAAAAGATTTAGGAAGATGAGGGGGAAACATATAAATGGAAGAATGGGGAGGAAGAGGAGGAACAGGAGAAAAGGGAAGTAAGAACAGGAGGAAGAGGAAGGCTAGAGCTACTCTCTGGGTAGATGGTGTACTAAACTGGGCCAAACTTCAATCAACCAATGACCCAGGGGGAGAAAAAAAAACTTTCTAAATTTTTGACCAGTTCTAGAAGTTGTTTCACGTCTTTCTAATATGAAGAAACCATTAAACAAAATAACCAGGAAGTTAAATTTCAGGTTTAAGGACTGCTCAAAGAAACTCCTAAAATAAGACTTTAAAATGAGCTTTTTTCAAAAAGCCACTCTTGGTCATAGTTATTTGATTCACAGTCTTAATTTTCTACTCAATTTTCCTAACAGAATCCTTGCTGCAATGACATGAATGTGCTGAATTCTTCCTTTGCCTGTTTTGGGTTTGATACAGAGGAAAGCTCCGAACAACCTGCTCATATCCCTGGAAATCCTCTGAAGGATTTGCAGGGGTGATCTGTGAGGCTAGAGCCGTATCTGTAGTGGAGGAACCACTGATTTACTACTTGTCTTTCACAGAACATTGTGGTGAGGGAAGGGGGCATGTTTCAGGTATGAAGTCAACAAGAGTCATGGCCACCAGATGGCAAAGAGAAATGGAGGAGGGACTCACACCACGGTCTGTGATCCCAGCAGGAAGCATCCAGCTGCGCACATGAAAAGAAGTCAAATGAACAAGATGGGGAACAGTCATCCTCTTCTTCCATATTCACCACAGCCCTGTTTTTGAGCTTCTTCACTTGGCATCGACCAGGGAGAGCCAGGACCCAGGCCTAGATCATCACTTTCCATCCTTCCTTCAACGCAGAACAGTCATCCTCTTCTTCCATATTCACCACAGCCCTGTTTTTGAGCTTCTTCACTTGGCATTGACCAGGGAGAGCCAGGACCCAGGCCTAGATCATCACTTTCCATCCTTCCTTCAACGCAGAGGCTCTGCCCGGTGTGTGCAGATCCACAGGCCAAACTGCCCACATCCCTGGCTATTTTGTCACTGTCCATTTTCTCCATATTTAAACAGTGCTTGGCCAGGCCTAGGATTCCCCAGTTTGGTGGAAAGGCTCTGCCTTGGGAAGTAGGTTTAAGGGAAATGGAAGAGGCAGGGGACAGCTATTCTAACATATTGTGTGAAAAAGGAAATCAACATGCTTCCTGTGTTAGTTTCCTTGCCACTGTTTTTTGATTAGTATGCAAGGAGGTATTTATTCTTTCTTAAAACACTAATTTTAATCAATGGGTTTTTAACCTCATATTTTCAGATGTGGAAATACTATTTAACTATATAGTTTATCCCTGACATCTCTACTTGTTCCAACATCTCCTACTTCACAGAGGTGGAAGAGATTGTCACACTTCAGTAAAGGATCCTTCATAAACTGCAAGTGCTAGTTTGAGAAAGCTGACATTTGAAAAGCCATGCTGTGTTTCCATGGAAACTACTTGCAGTTATAAGAACAACTCTTAGTGCCAGACTTTAATCTAAAATGCAAGAAGCACAGGGCCACACTTTCTAAATGGAAAAGAGAAGTAGGGGTAATGAAGGAAATATTAATTTGAAGGCACAGAATGATTATTTTCCCACACATTTAAAGCCTCATTCTAAAGTTATTTGTATTTATTATATGTATATAGTTTACACATAGTGTGTATAAGTTTGATTTTGTCAGAGGTCCAGGCATGTTGAAAATGAAGCATTATTAACAGGAGACTCTCATCTTCAATTTTAGAGGGAATTTGAGAAAGCCATTTAAAAGTAAAAGCACTACAAAGGGACGCTTGTCTATATTATGCATAATGGTTTCACAAAATTTGGCCCAGACTCATCTTTGTGGAAGCATAAAACCATCCGCAGGCACTAAATGACAAATTGGCTCTGTGCTAAAAATTTACTGTGAGGATGGCAGGCACGTGAGAAGTATGTTAAACTAATAAAAACTCAGACTAAGTGAGTTTGTTTCTTTTGTAATATTTATAGTGTGAGAGCAATGTTAGATAAAGGAAATCCTTTGTGATATTCTCAAAAACATTCATGGGTAAGTTGTCACATGGAAAATGTTAGAAGGAGGAGGTAGGAGTTTTTGCCAGCTGAGACAAAGAAAAATTCTTTAAAAAAGTTTTAAAAGATCTTTTTAATGTTTTCATCATCTGGAAAAGATCAAAGCTAACCAGAGGATCACAGATTAGGTAATGAATTTTTTGAAATTTCCTAACCAGTTATTTTTCCACAGAGAAAGTCCTGGAGCACAAAAGGATCAGTTGAGGAGAATTTTTTAAAAGCCTAATATTTAGTGCTATGATAGTTAAGGAATAAATGAGGGGTTATTTTAAGTGAATTGTGGTCAGAGACAAAGAGAATGGAGACAAAGCCTCTCCAGGAGAAAAAAAATGGAACTATCAGAAATGTAATAAGATCATTACAACTACATAAACAGCTGTAAATAAATCATGACACTTAGGTGATGGATCTATTGCATAGCATCAAATTCTTCATTGAGCTACAAAAACTTTAATATAAAACTATCTTTTTTATAACCAACAAATGATGATATTTTGATATTTCCATTTTCATGAACTTGTCTGCATTGTGATACAGCAGTGAGCAACTAAGGACCCCCCAGGACATGAAGCTAACATTCCAGAAGAAATGACAGACTCTAAAAACATAGCTACATAATAGTGTCTTTTGGTGAAAAGAGCCTTGAAGAAAGGTGAAATTGTGCAAGGGAATAGAGAGCAAAGAGATTGCTACTTTACACTGTATACTTGGGGAAGGAAATCTGAGAGATTTAGGGCAGAGACCTAAACGAAATAAGGGAGCAGCAAGCCTTACGAACATCTCGGGGAAGATCATTCTGGGAAGGGGAAGCAGCAAGAACAAAGGAAGAAGGAACCTGCGGAACACACTTACAGTGAATGTTGTAGAGACAGCAAGGAGGTCTGTGTGGCTGGGGTGGAGTGAGAAAGGAAGAATGAAGGAAAAATGGTCAGGACAGAAGCAAGGGCTAGAGCATGTGGGCTGTGTCACCTTTCATAATTTTTTTGGATATTATTTCTAGTGTTGAGGGGAGTCATTGGGTGGTTTTAAGAAATGAAATATCATTATGTAATTTAACATTTTAAAAAAGGATTATACAGCTACTATCAGGGAGAGAGTCCAGAAATAGACACAAGTTGAGAAGCAATTACTACAGACAGGAAAGAGAAGATGGTGTCTAGAAGCAAAGTGGTCCTAGTGAAAGAAGTGAGAAAGGTTCGTGTTTAGAACACATTTTGAAGATAGAATTGGAAGATTTTGAACAAAGGAATGGATGTGGGATGTAAAATGAAGAAGGGAATTGAGATTAATTTCAAGGATTTTGGCATGAAGAACAGAAAGTATGCTGATGCCATTTTCTGGCAAAGCAAATGTTTCTAGGACGGGGGAAATTAAAAGTCCGATTTTTAAAAATTAAATTTGAGTTACCTATTAAACATCCAAGTGCAGATTAGATATATGAGTGTGAAGTTCAGGAGAAAAAGCAGAGATACAGATGGAGTTTTGAGAGTTAGATGCATATTCATGATAGCTAAAGCCATGGAATTAGACAATATCATCTAGGAAGGAAATGTGGATAGAGAAGATGTACAAGAACAGAGTCCTGGAGCATCGCAACCTTCAGCAGTAAGAACGGTAGAGGGGTGCACAAAGGAGGCTGCGAGGTAAATGGAGTCAGTACAGTCAGGCCCCCTCACCTCATATCCGGCTGGGTATGAGGCAGCACATCAGCTGTAAACAAGTTATATAAGAGTGATGTAACTGTGCATGTGTGTCCATAAATTCCTTGGCTCGTTGTCTCTATTGCGTACTTTCGGTATAAGAGGCAGTGGCTCTGAACCACTGGACAGCAGAGCTCGCATCAGAATAAAGCATGTCTATCCTGTTATCAGCCACCAGAATCTTTTTTTCAACTACCTGACTCATGACCTGCACAGGATGGGGCAGCGGGATCTGTGCCCCAGCCCGACGCTGGACAGCAGAGCTCGCATCAGAATAAAGCATGTCTATCCTGTTATCAGCCACCAGAATCTATTTTTCAACTACCTGACTCATGACCTGCACAGGATGGGGCAGCGGGATCTGTGCCCCAGCCCGACAGAGGCTGAAAAAGCGCACTCAGTTTTGGAAAGAAAACTGAAAGTGGGAGATGCCACCAAAACTGCCCCAGCCCGACGGAGGCTGAAAAAGCGCACTCAGTTTTGGAAAGAAAACTGAAAGTGGGAGATGCCACCAAAACTAAGGGAAGAATGTGCTTCAAAAGAGGAAGAAATGATCAATCATGTCTCTACTGAGAGTTTGAGTAAGATGTAGACTGAGACTAACCTACTGAATTTGGCAATTTGGAGGTCTGTAGAGACCTTAATAAGAGCACTTTTACTGGAACGATAGAAAACAAAGACTGGATCCGAAATAGAATGGCAAGAGAAATAGATAAGAGAGTATAAACAAGGCATCTGAAATATTTGCTGTAAAAGAGAACGGAGGACACTGTCTGGTGGGAGGTGAGGTCAAGGAAAGGTTTTTTTGTTGTTTTTTTATGATGGGAATATTACACATGCTTCTATACAAACTGGAAATGTCCCACAGGGAAAAACTGATGGTGGTTAAAATGATGGAGATAAAAGAAATACTTCTAGAAACAAAGTCTTTGAGAAGAAGAGAGGGAATGGGATCAAATGCACAAATCAGAAGGTGGTCATAGGAGCATAGATAGTTCATCCATCATAACAGAAATCTGATTGAATAGTCCCGAAGAAAACACGTCGAGAGATAGTAATACTTGCTGATGGGCGAATGTAGAAGTTCTCTGCTGATGACCTCAATTTCCTCTGTGGATTCCACAGGGCATAAACAGTTTTGGCGAGCATAGGAGTTGCATATTGCTGCATAACAACATTATTGAACATTTAGCAGCTTGAAACAGCACACATTTATCACTTCTCATGGCTCATTTGGTCCTCTGCAAGGCTGCAATCAGGATGTAAGCCAAAGCTATGTTCTCAAGATCTGACAGGGGAAGGATTCACTTCTAAACCCGTGTGGTGGTTGGCAGGATTCATGTCAGTGAAGACTGATACATTGAGGGAATTCATTTCTTTCTGGCTGTTGACTAGAGGTCACCCTCATTTATTCGCCATGTAGGCATCCCCAGTATGGCTATTGGCTTCATAAAAACCAGCAAGAGAGAGAGTCTTCTAGCAAAACAGACGTTACAATCTTATGTGTTGTAATCACAAATGTGATGTCCAGTCAAATTTGCAGTAGTGTGTTGGTTAGAAGCAAGCTACAGATTTGCTGTCACTCAAGGGAAAGAAATTACATTAAGAGCTTGAATACGAGGTTTAGATAATTGGGGGTCATCTTAGAGACATCCGCTGCAGGGAAGAATGATTAAGATTAAGGAATGTTAGTGCCATTTGGAGATAAGTTGAGGAAGAATATGAGGTTTGGATTTCTTGTCAAGGAGGAATAAGAAACAGGATTATAGGACACAATATTATTAGTCCTCATGGTATCTCATAGAAAAACGGATGATTAAGTCTAATTGCAGACACTTCTTGAGATGCAGTTGGGATTATTGGAAAATGGGAAGACATGGTCATAAGAGAGAGTAAGCCAAGCTCTATCATCCTCTCTCCAGTCCAATAGAGAGAAGTGCTGGAGCTAGAGAAGGTGGTCTTTCTAGTAGCACGTAGCTTTCAGTATGTCATCATAGCACAGTAGTTAATAGCTAAACATATAGACTCTAGAACTGGATGGGTTTAATATGAAGTTTAAATCCTAGTCCTAGCACTTGTTAGCTCTACCACCTTAGGTAGGTTACCATGTGTCATTTACTTCAACTAATAGCACTTAACTCCATGAGGTAAGTGCTACTATTATTTCCATTTCACAAATGAGGAAAATAAAAATGGAGCTAAAAGTAGCTCTCTTGTCCTATAAGGATGTTTTGAAGGATAAAGAGATAACAAAGTTAAAGCATGGTTGTAGGTACTTAAAAAAAATTAGTCATGAATTTCATCCTCATCTGTGATGAATTAGTAATCAACATGATCTAATCAAAATATATGTAGGGAGTGATGCAATTTCAAGCTATTATCTTATTTAGAGCTTGTAATTTAAAGTATTACCTTATTTAGAGTTTTTTAATTTAAATTCTAAATGAGATAATATCACATTTTCAGAAATTACAAACTCTAAATAAATACTACCTTAGTTTGAAATGCTGACATTTCAAGGCAGATTACAAAATTTAAGCATTATTTTGGTATTTAGACTTATGAATTGAGTAGAGAATTTAAAAAGACATGGAATCCTGCTTTGAATACCAATAGTTCTGGCTAAAAAAAAAATCTGGCCTAGAGAGATGTCATTTGTAACAATAGACTTTTTTTAAGAGAGGAAGGAAGCAACCTAAGAAGGAATAAAAGGAAGAGAGAGAGGAAGAGCAGGAGGAGGAAGGCAAGGGGAAAAGACAGAAAGCAAGGAAAGAATGAAGAAAAAGAAGGAAGAATGGAAGAAAATGAAAAATAACCTTTAGAGAAATGTTTAAAAATTTGAAAATGGAATGTGTTTAAACTTATTCCCAAGGTACACATTGAGCTTCCAGTGAAAGGGCTACTAATAAATTGTCAGCCCACTCAAAGCTAAAATTGGTTTCTCAAAATCATAGTTAAAAATATTTTATTTCTTAGAGCACAGTAATTAAGAAGGCATAATATTTCTAAATGGTGAATAAAAACACATTTCTGTAGAGTTTTTAGAAATCTGTGCACAATAAAGCAGAAATATTTTAGCTTATAAATTCTCAGATTAGTGCCTACAAAAGTTAAAATCTGAAAAAAGACCAGAATGTTGCAGGGCATCATTAAAGAAAATCAATATTTTCTCAGCTATCGTAATAACATATGATGCCACAATGCTGAGCCACAAAAGAACAGTTGTCAAATAGTGAAAGATACCCTAACTAAAGAAATGGTTTTGGGTGTTTCATTAATGATAAAGACATGAGTGAGATCAATCTATGGTGCTATAATCACATCTGCAGTAAACTGGAAATTACTTGAATAAAATGAATGACTTATTTTATAAGAGGAATAATTTTGAGAGGAAAAATTAAAGAAGCTGCAGATATAGAAAAATCCTACATCACCTGCTGTTGGATGTTACTAGATTTTGTGAGCAAATGAAAGAAATCTGAAGTTCTCTTAAAACTGTCAGCTGTTTTAGGAGTACTCGTGCATCTTCATGAATATTTACCACCTTTTCTTACACAAATTAACATATTATTTTGTAAAAATATCCTGCGATTATTCAAAAATAAACTATTCAAAAAGCATTACTTAAAGTTTCTCAGAATTTTTTTCCCTGCTTGACTAAGTTGAACTCATGGTGAGAAACCCCACTAACCACCCATCCGAGCAGTTGTCGCCAGGTCTGCCTTACAATATTTCAGCGACACTAGAGGAAATGTTCTTATTGAGACTTTAATATTCCTCCATGAGCGTTTCCTTGGCACTTCAGAGGATATCGACTCTCTCTTCTTTATGCCAACTCTATTTTGAGACTTATAACACTATATGCAATTTTATTTAATAGTAGACTTTCAGTTCTATGGCATAAATCCAACTAAAATTAGCTTAATCAAAAAGAAAGGTTTACTGGGTAATGGAATGTAGACATCAAAAGGTAGACATGATTGAGGGTCGAATTTGAGGGTTCAAAATATGTATGTCATCAAGGCTCTGCCGTTTAACCCACCTCTTGCTTGTACTTCTTTCTGTGTGTTAGTTTCATTTTCAAACAGAAG
Organism: Galeopterus variegatus; assembly: GCF_000696425.1. Lineage (NCBI taxonomy): Eukaryota > Metazoa > Chordata > Mammalia > Dermoptera > Cynocephalidae > Galeopterus > Galeopterus variegatus. The sequence continues at coordinate 272,400 of NW_007730579.1, forward strand.
CTTCCATGTGGGACAAAACATATCTGTGGAGTGCTCCAAGCCTACATTGTTAAACGCTTGTACTTCTTTCTGTGTGTTAGTTTCATTTTCAAACAGAAGCTTCCATGTGGGACAAAATATATCTGTGGAGTGCTCCAAGCCTACTAAAGTCAGTGGAGCTTGGTTCACATGCCTAGCCCTGGAGCAATCATTGCAGCAAAGGGAGTAGATCAATTTGCCAGTCTATATCCAAGCCCAACATACAGAGATTAATAACCCACCAACCAGGACTACACTGAATCGAGAAGGATGGTTCCTCAGATTTAAAGGAGACGTTTTTTATCAGAAAGTGTAAGGAACACTTGGCAAATAAAAACAACAAATGTCTTCTGAAAAAATGATTATTTTGCTTCTAAACTGTAAACTCCTTGGGGATGGAGACATTGTGTTTGTTTTCTTTGCACATCACCAAAAAGTAAGCACACTGTATGTATTTGTTGAAGGGAAGCAAGGAGTGTAATCTTCAGTAAGATAGAGTGGTCAGAAAAGGTCCTGCTGGGAAGATGTTTGAGCAAAGACCTGAAGAAAGTAGGGGTCCACCATGGTATGTTTGTCAAAACTGAGAAACTAACATCGGTTACTTCAGACTTTATTTAGAATTCAGTATTTTTTGCTTAATTTCCTTTTACTATTTGAGAATCCAATCTCAGAAACTACATTGCATTTACTTGTCACATCTCCTTAAGTCTAAGACTTACCTCTGATCTGTGATAGTTTCTCAGTCTTTCCTTTTTCCCAATCTTGATGGTTTTGTGGACTATGGGTCAGACATTTTGCAGAACACCCCTCAGTTAGGGTTTGTATGATGTTTTTTCTCATGACTAGACTGCAGCTATTGTTTTTGTATGACAGTTGCTCAATCTTTCCTTGTTTATAATCTTGACAGTTTTGTGGATTACTGGTGAGATAATTTGCAAAATGCCTTTGGGTTTGTCTGATGTTTTTTCTCATAATTGGACTGGTGTTATTGTTTTTGTTTTTATAGGTTTTTGTTTGGAAAGAGTATCACTCAGGGGGTATGTTTTTTGAAGTTGGAAGAAAACACATCCTATTTGCTGATGGAAACTGTTCACTTGAAAAGGGATAAATTAGTAATGCAGGAGTGAAAGAGGGCTATTGTCATATTAATGCCTTTGAGCAGACAAGAAGAAATAGAACCCAAGGGAAGGGATTGGCCTTAGACCAAAACAAGGACAATTCTTTTTCATAGTAAATAGATGGGCTAGCGGAGCTTACGAAAACAAATGCATGCATGATGATGCGTGTGGTGGTAGAAGCACATGATGTATTCTTTTGATTGTGTATTAATTTTCTATTGTGGTGTAAAAAATTATCACAAATCTATCGGTTTAAAACAACATATATTTTATTTCTCAGTTTCCATGTGTTAGGATACTCAGGGTCTCACATGGCTACAATTAAGGTGACAGCAAGTGCTGAGGACTCATGTGAAGTTCAGGGTCCTCTTCCAGGCTCACACGGTTGTTGGCAAAATTCATTTTCTTGAAGCTGTAGATTCACGGTGGCTTGCTTATTCAAGGCCAGCAAAAGGGTGCTTATTCAAGGCCAGCAAAAGGGTGTCTCTAATTTCTTCTGTCTCTAACCCTGATACCTGTTTTAGAGGGCTCACCTAATTAGCTCAGCCCATGCATGATTATCTCTCTTTTGATTAACTTAAAGTCAGCTGATTAGAGGTCTCAGTTACATTCCTTCACCTTTGTCATAGTCTGTTAAAAGCAGATTACAGATGCTGCCCACACTCAAGGGGAGGGGATTACACAGGGGGTGGCTCATGGGATGTCATCTTCAATTGCTTCTACTTTCTCAGTTAAGTAGAAAGCCAAAACACTAATTGTGAGTGAAGATATAGGAGAAGATTGTAAAAGTCTGAGAAAATAGGGAAAAGAATGAAATATAGCTAAGAATGAGTGCACCTTTGGACTTTAAACAATGTCCTCAAAATTTGTAGGGCTCCTCCAACATGTGGTTTCTCAGGATAACTGTTCATCCAACGCAATTCTTATACTTTAGTCTATTACTAAATATTCTGAGTGGTGTTTGTGGGGCTTTGTCATAAATAGTAAGAACAAATTTTAAAATTTATTTGTCTATAAGGAATGATGATTAATGGAGAAATGAGGTTATTCAACACACAGTTTTCTAAATCTTAATATTGACTGAAAAGCATGTCAATATTTACTTTTAAGATATTTCTGGTACATGTTCTGTCTTAATATCTGTTAAATTTAGCAAAACATTTAATGGAAAGAACTCAGGGATTATGCAAATAGCTTAAAAGCTATGACTATATTAAGCATTATAGTGTTCGAGTAAATGACTGATTAAAAGTTAGTTTAAATGGGACACTTCCAGAATTTCTGCTACTAATATGTGAAATCAACACAATAGCATTATTTTTATATAAGCAGTGATGCTTTTTGCTTATATTTTTGGTTTTACAGACCTTTCATGAATATGACTTTGTATAAAAGGCTCCTTTAAAAAATCATAAAATAGAATTGCAATTACATTTCTAATATTTTAATTAATAGAGATAAAAGGAAATTATGCATGCCAGTGTAGTGTTGTTTGGCTACAACCATCAAATCACGGAACAAACCTACAGTCTTCTTGCAAATAACTCAAAAAAATAAAATTGGTACTGATTAATAAGAAATATTCATGAACAGAAACTGCCAAATAACATTTTGTTTTGTATATGCAAAGCTTCATGTGAATCTTTCTTCAATTCAACAAGCATTTAATTTGCACCTTCTCTGTGTCAGGTACTGGGAATATAAAGGTGGAGGACATACTCACTAGTTGGGGCCAGGCTTTTGAAGAAGCTTTGAGCTGCAGGGAATGCTGCATTTAATTAAATTTAGTGTTGAGTCTACGTCTTTTTAAAAACTTACACATCTGTTATTCTCTCTTTTCTATGTATGATATATTTTATAATCTTGTGAAAAAAAGTGAAACCAAAGATGTGCCCTACCTTCAAGGTGCTTATTAGTAGAGATGGAGGTACTCCTTTGAAGCTTATCTTGATACAAAGTAGCAAATTCTGGATGAGAGGTGTACTCTGAATGCCTAACCTGTGTGGGAATAGAAGAGGGCTGGATGTAGGGAAATATTTTTGGGTAAGTTAATCCTATAGTAAAATGACATAATCTGTTCAGATCCAACTCTTCTCAGATGTGGAATATTGGCAAGTAACTATGTATAGCTTTTTTTTTTTTTTTTAAAAGATGACCGGTAAGGGGATCTTAACCCTTGACTTGGTGTTGTCAGCACCACGCTCAGCCAGTGAGCAAACCGGCCATCCCTATATAGGATCCGAACCCGGGGCCTTGGTGTTATCAGCACCGCACTCTCCTGAGTGAGCCACGGGCCGGCCCATGTATAGCTTTATTAACTATAAAACAAACAATAAAACCTACGGATGTTGGATGAATATTACATAAGATGTTTATGATACACATTAGGTACTTGTTAACATTAGGTACTATGTTACTTCTTCCTTTGCCTTCAGTCCTACTATTGTCCTGTCTCCAGTAGGAGTAAATTAAGTGAGGAATAACGGAAAAGGCATCATACACACAGAGAATTTCATGGGGTAATAAAGTAACAAATTGCATTGGTGATGCATCCGAAGGAAACTATTGCGGCAGAAAGTTTGAGAATTAAGAACCAGGGGATGAGACTATCACTGCAGGCACAGAACAGCAATGGGACATCTTAAATACCTTGTGAAGATATGCATGTTTATTCTGTAGGCAATTGGTAGGCATTGAAGGATTTCAACTAAGGGAATGACTTAAAGATGAATATTACATAAGATGTTTATGATACACATTAGGTACTTGTTAACATTAGGTACTATGTTACTTCTTCCTTTGCCTTCAGTCCTACTATTGTCCTGTCTCCAGTAGGAGTAAATTAAGTGAGGAATAACGGAAAAGGCATCATACACACAGAGAATTTCATGGGGTAATAAAGTAACAAATTGCATTGGTGATGCATCCGAAGGAAACTATTGCGGCAGAAAGTTTGAGAATTAAGAACCAGGGGATGAGACTATCACTGCAGGCACAGAACAGCAATGGGACATCTTAAATACCTTGTGAAGATATGCATGTTTATTCTATAGGCAATTGGTAGGCATTGAAGGATTTCAACTAAGGGAATGACCTAAGCCCTGAGTTTAGAGATTGATTCAAATTAGGCAATACTGTCGCTATATAAACTTGTTAAGAANCCCTGAGTTTAGAGATTGATTCAAATTAGGCAATACTGTCGCTATATAAACTTGTTAAGAAGATACCATAAGATGTCCTTGAATTGATCAGAGATAGTGTGGGCAGAGAATAGAATGAATACTTAAGAAATATCCTGGGATAAAAGGAAGCCATATTTAATGTTAAATAGAATTCAGGGCATGAGAGGGTGTGAACAGGCAAAGAATGACCCCAGGTTTCTGGTTGTGTGGCATGAATGACAATGTCATTAATCTAGATAGAGAAGAGAAAATAAGGTGAGGATAAGAAATTCTACTTCTAGTGGGAATGGAATAGTTGATATAGCAAAGATAGCTTAACTTTATAAGAACTCACCAAACATTTTTTGAAAGTATNAGTTGATATAGCAAAGATAGCTTAACTTTATAAGAACTCACCAAACATTTTTTGAAAGTATGTGAAATAATTTATACCACAAGCAATGTATGGGACTTTGCATTAACAGTCTTTTTAATTTTAGTTGTGCATGTGTGTGTGCATGCACGCACGCGCAAAGGAGGGTTATATACTTTGTGAGTTTTGGCAAATCTATATAGTTAGGTAATCATTACCTCAACCAGGATACAGAATAGTTCTCTCACCCCCCAAAATTATCTTGTGCTGCTACTTTGTAATCGACTACCCTCTCCCCACAACCCTTGATGACCTTTAATCTATTCTCTGTCCCTATAATTTTGCTTTTTCCAGAATATCGTATAAATAGAATCATGCAGTATATGACCATTAGAAGCTAGTTTCTTTCACTTAGCATAATGCATTTGAGATTCATCCCTGTTGTTGCATGTATCACTGGTTCATTATGTTTTACTGCTGAGTGGTATTCTGTTGTATGAAAGTATCAGAGTTAATTTATCCATCCAAACATTGAAGGATATTTGTGTTGTTCCTACTTTAAGTGGAGTATAAAAATGATAGCTAGTAGCCAACATTTATTGAACAATACCATGCTTCAGGAATTTTTAGGTGGTTTACTTGTATTAACATATTTAATATACAAAATGGTGTTATCTGAAGGGCAAATATTAGATTAGCAAAATCCAGAGTATATGACAGATGTGAATCACAAGGTTTATATGCTTTTATAAAATTTACTATTTTTCCCCTACAGTTTTTATTGCTGTTTAATAGAAATGCAGATTTTTTTCCAGTTTTGCTATTGATATAATTGACATAAAAATAATTTTAGTGCTAAATATCAATCTCTGAGGACATCCAGTCTAATCCCTTCATTTTAAAGATATGGAAATGGGGCAGAGGAGTCATTAGTAAACACTATGGCTTCTTTTTTTCTTAATAAATGGTGAGCTATGTTGAATATTTGGCCAATTCAGCAAACAGTAATCCTTTTCTCTATAAAATTCTCAGCTATGTAATTAATTTAATTTTACCTTCTGGGACTAATATATATTTAATTGCCTCAATTTTCTTTCCTTTTGATTAACTATCGATGAGAAAGGCTTTGACATGGATGTCCAGTTAGACATAAGGAATCAACAAATGTAAATCTGCATGACTTATAACATAATGCTTCATCACTTAAAAACTATAGGCATCTTGAAAGCAGGAAGCTTTCAAGATATTTATAAGAAATACCTTGCAAAGTTTGGTCTTGAGCTTTTATAGAGAAGGTGCTGATGAAGATGCTGTTCATTATATGATAGTATCCTCTTTATGAGAATGTGCAGGCAGCTATACTTTTTCTTGGGAAATTAATTTTCATTTTATACTATGAACATTGTACAATGTATAGATAGTTAGATACCCTTTTACCCTTTTTTATATTGGCTATTAAAGAATACAGAGTTAGATTTGTGACCACTGGCATAATATTCCATTTCATGTACTACTGGGCTCAGTGTATTCCTATTCTTTCTGTACTTTTAACTGAGACTATATTGTCGTATGCTATGCATTCTACTAAACCACTAACATCCTTTCTGAAACAAAGCAGGTAAGAAAGGCAAGTAATCTGGGAGTGAAAAAGATTGAAAGGTCAAGTGGTGGGCAGGCAGGAAGAGGCAGGGGGTAATAGGGCAGAAAGAAGGCTACAAAACTGGAAATTAGAATTAAACCCAGATACTTATAGTTTTTTTTCTACCTACTTGCCAGGCTTCAAAGATGGATTCATATCTGATAAGCAACATAGAATAAAAGCATCCAAGGTCCTTCTTAGTGAATATAAAATAATTCAAATCAGATATTCAAAAGCTAAATTAATAGGAACGATAGAAAAGATTGGCTAAGAGATATGCACCTAGCTCACTTCTTTGGGTGCTTTAATTTCTGAACTTGTATCAGTTAAGACCTGGGGAAAGATATCATGAAAGCAGAGCCTCTCATGGATTCACTTTCATTGACTTGTCTTTTACTGTTATATGCTTGGAATTTGTTCAAATCATCACAATAACCAGTCATGTAAAATACCCTTCTGAGTGTTAAAAACATTGAGGACATCTTTCATAACATAATTTTGCATTTGTTATATAATAGGTCACAAATTAGTAACCTATGAGCTGCATCCAACCAGAAAAGTTTAAAAAATATTTTTCCATATTTGCCAAAATGTTGTAATTAGAAAAATTGACATAAACACACACAGACAAATACCTTGCTCATTTTAGTGACTCATAGCCATACAGCGCAACATTGACAGGAGCTGATGAGTAACTACTCCTCTTAGGTGAGAGTTATCCCTAGGACTCTCGAGCGTCCTAAACTGATGAGTTCATTTACATTCCCTGACAGGCTCCTGTAGGCATTTGCATTTTTTGACCCTAGATATAATGCCTATTTGAAAAATTTCTTGTAAAACATATTGACAAGACAAAGTTTGCTTCCTATGGGAAATGAAGCACTTATTTTCTAGCAATAAAAGCCATATAGCCTGATGCATTAACTATCAGGATGTTCAATTCCAAATGTGTAGTCAACCATACATACTAGAATTGTTATACAGACATTCTTTTTTTAAAATTCCATCCTTTATGAGAGAACAGACCTATAGTTACTAGAAGTGGGAAAGCGAGAAGGGGGAGGTTATGGAGTAATTGGGTAAGGGACACAAGGAGTAATTATGATTTGTAATGATGAACATGCTAATATTGTCTTGATCATCACATACTGTACACAAATACTGATTAGTCAACTCTGTACCTGATAAATATGTCTAATCAAATATAAAAATAAAACAGAAAAAAATTCCATCTTTCATTTTGTAATATTTACCTTTTGTGGAAAAAATATTTAAAATCCTTTTCGCAAAGACTCAGAGTACATGTATTCTAATAAGAGGAAACATGAACTAAACTCTAAGAATGAATTCAGGAAAAAAATGCAGTGAGAAAATAATGTTGCAAATCAGAATATTTTATTTGGAAATCAAATTAAGTCTTTAGGTACAAACACATAATACACATATGTGGCCAAATACAGTAGAATTTGAGCTCAGCTACTGTTTACATAATGATTGCCACGAAATATTTTTCTTATAAGATACCTAAGAAAAAGACAAGAGCATAAGACTTTAAATAAATATTATGACAAAGGAAATTTTCAAGTAAGTAAACAATCAGATATGCAGTTGACTTTTTACATAAAGTTAGGGATTAGGCTGCTCCATTTCAATATCAATAACTTAATATTCTACCATGTGGCAAATATAAGTTTGGGTAACTAAAAAATGACATATAAAATAGCAATATTCAATAAATATAAATTTAGTACGTACAAACAAAAATATTTTTGATGTAAACTTCCTCTTCATTTATAACTTCATGAAGTTTCCAGAACTGATTTTTTTTTTTTTGGTTGTAATTCTCTAATTTTTCTGTAGGTTATTTTGGATTTTGTTCTTGAAAAGTATCTTAGTCACTCACTTTTCTCTTTACTGAAGTGACAAGGGCCTCTGATAATGTTGGATAGACTTCCTGGATAGGCAGCCTTGCTTTATTCCTTATTTCAAAGGGAACATTTTCAAGTTTTATCACTAATTATGATATTTGCTGTGAAGGTTTTGGTAGATATATTTTTTAGATTGAAGAAGTTTCTTCTGTTTCTAAGTTACTAAGAGTCAATGTGTATTAATATTGAACTTTATCAACTCTTTACCACAACACTTTACCTTTGATCTGTTAATGTAATTGTTTTTCTAATGCTAAACCACTCTTTCAATCCATGGATTAATCTCAACTTGATCATGACGACCTTTCTCTACACTGTTGTATTTAATTTGCTAACATTAGGATTAGAATTTTTCTACCTATGTCAGTAAATGACATTTTCCTATAATTTTATTTTGACTTTACACTATACCAGCCTAATGAGGAATGTTCCCTTCTTTTACTATACTATGGCAGATGCCTTCTGAATATCAGAGTGACTGTTCCTTAATGAAATATGCTATTTCTTCAGTTTCTGATTTCAATGTTCAATGATTCTTTTCTCTAATTGATGAATATTTTTCTTATTTTCTATATACCTCATGATAAAAATAAATAAAATAGCATTCACCACACATTAATTTGTTTTTATGTACATGGAAGTAAATACACCACACCAATACTTCTTGAAATTGTGCTCCCATTTGGTTTCTGACATTAAAAAGTAATCAATTTTACAAGGAAAAGAATAATATTTCAATAAGCTTTTCTCTGGAAACACTCTTTTTCATGTAAGTGCAGACAACATTTAATGAAGAAATGTTTTTACTTACCAAAGGAAGGCATAAGTAATCAACATAATTCCATTGGGTTAAAAATTATGTAGGAAACACATATCTGATAGTTACTTTAGTCCGTTTCTGTTGCTTATAGCAAAATATCTGAAACTGTATGATTTATAAAAACTGAAATTTATTGCTTACAGTTTCAGAGGTGGGACATCCGAAGTCCAGGGAGCGCATCTGCTGAGGGTCTTGGTGGTCACTTCAGTGACATAGGATTTCACATTGCAAAAATAGTGAAGCAGAGAGAGCAAGAGCAGAAAGAGGGAAAGACTCTCCTCCTCTTTTAAAGCAATCAGAACCATGCCCCTGACCACTATTTTTAATCCACTCACTATTGCACAGTCCTACAATCCAATCACCTCTTCAAAGCTCCACCTTTCAATTACCATAATAGGATTTCCTGCCCTCTTAACAGTCACAGATGGGGCTAAGTTTCTAATACATAAAACTTGGGGGACAATTCAA
>NW_007730579.1:282166-283102 GCF_000696425.1 Galeopterus variegatus
AGTCCTACAATCCAATCACCTCTTCAAAGCTCCACCTTTCAATTACCATAATAGGATTTCCTGCCCTCTTAACAGTCACAGATGGGGCTAAGTTTCTAATACATAAAACTTGGGGGACAATTCAAGTTTCAGAGATTTTTGGGGGAACATAATTCAATCCACTACAATATTTTCTTAAATTTTCATCTAAATAGTTTTCTTTGTCTTGCATTTGATATTTTCAAGATCATGGTAAAGACTGTATTATATTAGACCTGAATTAACCAAATTACATTAGATCAAATTAACATGGTGATACAGTGGCCTGATAGTGGCTCTTGGTAAAAGTAAATCAAAAATACTTTCATATTTGGACATAATTATAATTAACATATTTAACATATTTTAGGGGGGGTTCAATTTTATATGTATTTCTGTGGGGTACAGTGTGTTGTTTCAATATATACATATTCTTCACAATGATTCACTTTGGGTAGATAGCATAGTTTTGTACCCCCCCCAACTATATTATTATACTCTATTTCTATGAGAACTTTTATTTATTTTTTTTAGATTACCCATATGGGTGGGACCTTCGGTATTTGTCTTTCTGTGCCTCACTTACTTCACTTAGCATGATGCTTTCCTGTTCCATCCATGTTGCTGCAAATGGTAGTATATTATTTCTTTCTATAGCTGAATAGTATCCCACTGTGTATATATACTAGTTTTTTCTTATCCATTCATCCACTGATGGGCATTTAGGTTGATCCCATCTCTTGCCTATTGTGAATAGTGTTGCCATGAAACATGGGAAGGCAGTCTCTTTGATGTCGGGTCCGCCGCCAGCAGCTGACCTGTACAGCCCTAGCCTCGTTCCTTTCAGTGGGTGAGCAAACGGCCCGGGATTCCTCTTTCCCTCTGGTCCCCTTTTGAAGGAGACAGGGGAAGAGAGCC
>NW_007730579.1:286101-286674 GCF_000696425.1 Galeopterus variegatus
CAACACTTTGATATATTGATTTCATTTCTTTTAGGTATATACCCAATAGTGGGATAGCTGGGTCAAATGGTAGCTCTATTTAGATAGTCAGATGTATTTTTACTTCTCTGAGGAACCTCCATACTGTTTTCTGCAATGGCTGTACCAATTTACATTCCCACCAACAATGCAGGAGAGTTCCCTTTTCTCTGCATTTGTTACTTTTTGCTATTCTAACTGGGGTAAGATGATAAATCATTGCATTTCCTTGATGACTCGTGATTTTGAGCATTCTTCCATGTGCTTGTTGGCCATTTTTATGTCATCTATTGAGAAATGTCTATTCAGGTCTTTTACCTATATTTTAACTGGGTTTTTTATGCCACTGAGTTGCACTTCCTATATGTTTTGGATATTAGCCACTTGTCTTATGTGTAGTTTGCAAACTTTCTCCCTTTCTGTAGGTTGTCTTTTCACTTTGTTAACAGTGTCCCTTGCTGTGCAGAAGCTTTTCAGTTTGATATAGTCCCATTTGGGTGTTTTTCCTTTAATTGCCTGTGCCTTTGTAGTCTTGCTCAAAAAAGCACTGCCTAC
>NW_007730580.1:0-35077 GCF_000696425.1 Galeopterus variegatus
CAGATTGTCAAGGAGAAGCGGTCTCACAAGAAGGGGTGTGGAGCTTCAAGCTCCCAACATAGTCTTCAACACTTCAACCAATAACCATTGTTGAATGGCATTTTGCTGGGAAAAATCAAAATGCAATGAGAAAAGCATGTAAAATAGAAACGTCCCCCCTCTCTCTCAGCCCATCACACTTTATCTGCATGTCCTGCCGTATTTGTCTATGTAGCACCAACTTAACCATATGTTCTATAGTCCCGTTATGTGGTTGTTAACTTACTTGTTATTTTCTCCTTCGCCACATTAGAATGTAAACTCCATGAGGACACTGGACCAATGTTTCTTGAATGAATGACCAATAAGGAAGTGTTGAGAGTGGGTTGCTAGGCAGCTTTTATCTGCTTGGTGGTTCTCATCACCTGTCTATATTAGAATCACCAGGAAATAGCTTAAAAATATAGAATCCTGGGCTCCACACCTGGAGATTCTCTAGGTCTGGAGTGAAGATCTGGGAATCTATATTTTTAAAAAGCTCCTCAGGGGATTTTGATACATGTTTATAAAATACTGAATTCTAAGAGGTTATCTATCTTACACAGAAAGCTGAAATGGACAGCGTTTTCACACCAAAGGTCTTCTTTTAACCAACAGGTTTCTCTTCCTGGAGGAGCTGGCATACTTGGCTATTAAACTATTAAAATGACTTTGCTGTTGAAAGCATGTCATCCTTTCATTATATTCTGGTACTATATTCATAATTTTATTAGTAGTACCTTATTGTCAAATACAAAGTATGGGCAATATTGAAAACCTCTTGAATACCAAGTATTTATATGTATACTAAAGTTATATATATGTGAAATTTATGTATAATATATATCTTGTTTGTTATCATGTAACATACTATTTATTCTTTCAACTTTATTTTTTATTCTTTCAACTTTAATTAAATAAATATTATATTTTGTTTTCTTAGGAATACTAAATATTAACCAAAGACCATTCCTTAAAATATAAAGTCAATAGTCATAGTTTGACTTGCACTAATATTTGGCAAGATTTTAAAAACTTAGTAATTTTTCTTAGGATAATTAAAAAAATCCATTGAGCTGTACTTTTATTGTTTTTATGATGTATCAAACAATGAAATAATTCAAATTCAAATATTCTGTAATGGTGACATTTCTGCGTAATGTGTATGAGAAAAAGAAGAAATGTTGGCTGAATTTTCATTTCATTTTAGTAGAAGTTTATGTTTTTCTTACATTAAAAAATGACCAGATTTAGAATTTCTGAATGGTCATTCTTCTGTATTATAAAATATGTCAGTTCGGTATTCCAAACTACTGCTTACAGTTCATTTTTCATAGAAAACCTATTTTGCAGTACTTTTTCAGTACTAGTGAGATAGGAGATGCTCAGTCTCAAGGGATTAGGTTTTAGGCTACTCCCCTGAGTCTCAAACCACTCCCCTAGGATCCAAGCTCCACCTGTGAGTCCTGAGCTACTTGGCCTGTAGCACCTATTTTTGGCACCAGTGCCTGGAGATTGAGACCGCAGGGGGTTGCTCACTGACTAAGCATGCTCAGTAAAAAGGACTTTATTCTTTTAATGACCTTCCACTGGAGGTGCCAACGAGCATAGAATATTCTTGAATATGTTCAGGTGCGTGTGCTAGAATTTGACCAATGGCCTAAAAGGAGACCAACTGAGCAAGTGGAAGACTATGTTACATAACTGGGAACCACACTCTTAGTAGAATAGTCATTAGATAACATGAATATGTATTACATAGCAAAACTACAAAAGCTGAATCCTGGTAGAAGGTGGGGTTGCTGCTCACTTTCCTGGAGCCAAACCGCATTTTTTTTTTTTTTTTTGTCTTTTTCCGTGTCTGGCAACGGATCGCAACCCTCAGTGTTGCCCCCGTACCGGACCGGGGACTGGCAACGGGATCGCAAACCTTGGTGTTGCTCCCGCGCCTCGCTCAGCCAGTGAGCGGGAACCGGTCTGTATGTGGGATCCGAACCCTCGGGCGGGAGCGCCGCTGCGCTTCCCAAGCGGCGCACTTATCCAGTGCACCACCGGGCCAGCCCCCCAAACCGCATTTTGCCAGCTGAGGTGTGTATGCTTTATTTTTGTGTTAAGCTTACTCTTAGCAGGTGGCTTCTCACTTTTTTGAGCCAACCCGCACTTTGTACAAAACCTTAAGCATGTGTTTCTTACTTTTGTGTTAAACTTGGTGTGGGCCCAGCTCAGCCTCTGCAGCTAGGCTTCACTCTCTCTGAGAAATCCGTATCCTTTATTCGTTACGTTAAATCTGTTCTCATGTTCTACTATGACTCTGCTCTTGAATTCTTTCCTGTGGTGTAGTCAAGAACCTGATAAGAGGACAAGGTGGATTGAGGCTGGCTATTGGGCCTTCCTGGACCCTCTCCTCCGGTATCACTAGTAAATTCTGACTCCAGCAAATTCAATGAACAAAGATGTTCTAACTAAAAAAAGCTATTTTCATGCTTCATGATCATTCAGATAATAGTGTGAATTCTGTACAGTGACTAATCCTAAACACAGGTGTTATTTCTAACCACAAGCTTTTTCCAGAAGTCTGAATTATGGGTTTGTTTGTTTTGTTTTGTTTTTGTAGTGCTTTTGGGAAAGGGCAGAAAATTGATGAGCTACAACTGAGTTGTTAAAATTCTTTTATTTTTATTAAGTTGTTGCTATCTTTCACTTCCTCTGACTACTCTCTAGAAGAGTAAATAACATCCCCCTGAACACCCTCCAACTCTCCAGTCTCAGTAAGGGGCTTATTCCACTTATGTACTGGAGACTTAAAATGGTGACAGCCTGCCACAGCACCACTACCTGGACAACATTTGGGGATAGTCTGAAAGTGTTGGGAGCAATAAGGAATGGGGCTGCAAGAAGCCAAGTATGCCAGCTCCTCCAGGAAGAGAAACCTGTTGGTTAAGAGAAGCCCTTTGGTGTGAAAACGCTGTCCATTTCAGCTTTCTGTGTAAAATAGATAACCTCTTAGAATTCAGTACTTTATAAACATGGCTATGTATCAAAATCGCCTGAGGAGCTTTTAAAAAATATTGATTCCCAGATCTTCACTCCAGACCTAGAGAATCTCCAGGTGTGGAGCCCAGGATTCTGTATTTTTAAGCTACTTCCTGGTGATTCTTTTTTTTTTTTCCTTTTTGTCTTTTTTACTGACCGGTAACGGGATCGCAACCCTCAGTGTCGCGCCTGTACCGGGGACCGGCAACGGGATTGCAACCCTCGGTGTTGTGCCCACACCGCGCTCAGCCAGTGAGCAGGAACCGGTCTCCACATGGGATCCAAACCCTCGGCGAGAGCGCCACCACACTCCCAATCGGCGCACTTCTCCAGTGCGCCACCGGCCGGCCCTATTTCCTGGTGATTCTAATATAGACAGGTGATGAGAACCACCAAGCAGATAAAAGCTGCCTAGTAACCCACTCTCAACACTTCCTTATTGGTCATTCATTCAAGAAACATTGGTCCGGTGTCCTCATGGAGTTTACATTCTAATGTGGCGAGGGAGAAAATAACAAGTAAGTTAACAACCACATAACGGGACTATAGAACATATGGTTAAGTTGGTGCTACATAGACAAATACGGCAGGACATGCAGATAAAGTGTGATGGGCTGAGAGAGAGGGGGGACGTTTCTATTTTACATCGGGTGCTCAGGAAAAGCCTCTCTGATGTGATGACATTTGAATAGAGTCATGTGTATAGGTAAGAGAATATTCCAATTTGAGGAAACAGCAAATGCAAACGTCCTGAGGCCAGTGTGGCCTGAGAGGAGTGATCGGAGGCTAGATTGTGAGTGCCTCACAGGCAATAGTAAGTACCCTGGTTTTTATTCCCAATGAGTTGGGAAACCATGGAAGGTTTTGAACACAGCAGTAACATGATCTAACTTACTTTTTAAAGAAGGCGTCCATAAAATGAAACTATTTTATGAGTCAAAAAACTCAGCCAACATGTTGTCCTAATTACAACATGCAAATATAGAGAAAGCTTGGGTACTAAATATATTAATTTGACCACTCATTTGAATTTCAGTAAAAAGAAATAGCAAAGTTTTTAAATAGTAAAAACAAAATAAAACAAGTAAAATTGGTTGCAACATCAATTCATAGCTGTGCTTCCTTAAAATGGCAAATCTGAGAGTCAAACTGAAGTTCAACTTCCAGTTCTGCCTTTATCTTTCTCATGGTAAAATGGGAATAATATGTACTTCATAGGCTACTTTGAAGATTAGTGAAGATTATATATGCCGAGGAAGTAGACACTCACTTAAAGGTAGCTATTATTATTAGTGTTATTTTGTCTACATTGGCTGAATACTTCCCCAAACTAGAGAATATTGGTCAATATTAAGGTGAAGCCTTCCTCAAATATTATAAATCATGTGTAATACTGTTTATCATTCTAACTTAAACAGTGAAGCAAATACAGGAAGCAACTTGGTGTGGTGAAAAGATCCCTGGGCTAAGAGCTGATTAATTTAAATTGTAGCTTCAGCTTTGCTACCAGTTGTCAAATATTTTAACTTTTGTGGGCCTCAATTTCCTTGAGCTTAAACAAGATGATTACTGAAGTGCTTTCCAGCTATAAAATGATGCTCACAATCAGACAAAATTTTATTATAAATATATTGGCTCTTCTGTCTTTATCACTTCTGTGCAACTTCCTCTCAAAAAGTACAGCTGCAGTAGAAAATACACATACCATAATTTGTAATCTTTCTATAATTATAGAAATAAGAGATATTTATTTGATATTCCAGCATTAGACATTTTCCTGTAGAGATCTGTCATCCTTGTAAAAACATTTGCCAAATATAAAAGGGGCAAATGTTACAACATATGTCTTTTCTCAAAAATGACACATAAAAAACAACCTCAAAACACTGCATTCCACAAAAAGAAAATGTAGCCAAATTTACCTCCCTATAAGTAGAAATAAGGAATAAAGAGTAATGAGATGCCCTGAAACATTACCAGACATACTGTTAAATATGAGAGAACTCAGAAAAGTCACGTCTTCAAAGTCAAGCAAGCTTTGCGGTAAGCCCATTGTAATTTTCCATCTCATGTTCCTTGGAGGGCTGGCAGTGTATCCCAATGGGTTTCCTTCTCCCTCTGCATATTTAAGGCTATTTCTATCCACCATGAATACATTCATGTATATTTTTCTTATTTAAAATGTTCCTTGTCCTTTAGCCAGCTTCTTCAACCAGGCTTCAAGAAGAACTTGGGTGCAGAAATGTTCATCTCCAATGTCTCCTTTCTGCCACTTTTTACATGAAAAAGGGAATCTCCTTTCTCTGAAGTTCCTCACCAATTTTTTTCTCCTTTTCTTTTCCTCAGTCAAAACAATAAAAGAAAAGATATAATTGCAGTTATTTGGGGTGAACTTTAATTAATAGCTTATAATTCCTGAAGGTATCTGTATCTTCAACTTTGTTATTCATTGCAGAAATAAAGGCTTTGTTTCTTTGATGATGACATCTGCTGATGTCTTAAATTCCAGCCACTGGAAAAGTCTCTCTGGTCAGACTTTTTAATTGTTGTTTTGACCTTTTGGGAATGTATAGAGCATATAAAATGGAAGCACTTAAGAAACAAAATGGAGTCAGTCATGCTAAGGAAACTGATACTAGCAATAAACAACTTGTTTTGAACCAAGCTGATAAGCAGACATTGTAAGATGTCGGCCAACAGACATGTGGCATTGATGAAATAGACAGGTGGTATGGATAAGAGGCATAAAAAGGGTATAAAAGCCCAAGCCTTTGCTCACTTGAATGAAGATCATCTGGCCAAGAGCTACTTTTGCTCTCAACGCTTTCACATTGGCATCTGCCACCAAAGGCTCTGCCAGAAAGGCTCTCCAGTTGAGACTTCCTTGCAAGACGTTGACCTTCCTGGTGAGATCAGACATCCAGTGGGACCAAGCAATCTCTCCATGTACCGGCCAGTGCATTAACAGTCTCTTGCTTTCTATCTTTCTCTATATCCTCCCTTAATTGTATTGTTATTAGTATTTTGAATAATAAGTGAATGCAGTGATGTGTAGTTGGAGCCTGTGTGCTTGCAGCTCTGACTATGAGTGAAACAATTAGTACCTCAGGAATTGCTCCCTATGGGAACTCCATAGTAGTCCATGGCTGATATTAATGCTCCTTGCATTAATAAAAGTCTGACATTGTGGAAAAGCACAAACGTGTTCAGCCTGGGTTCCTTGCGATTTCCATCTGCTCATGACATGGGGGTTGTTGGTCATCCCAACATGATATCACATCGCACATATGGCCCCGCACAGCCCTATTCTTCTTGTGCCTAACACTGTAGCAGAAGCTGAATTGCCCCAACAATTTCTGGAGAAAGGGGGAAGGTACTATTTTTCTTCCCTCCTGCATATTTGAAGAGAACATTTCTACAGTGACTAAGTCATTGGCATCTTAGAATTTGGGAATTGGAATTCCATCCAAAACAAAAAATTGGATCAACATTTTTCTCCTATTTCATACTATCCACAGGCACAAATTGCCTTATCAGTACAATTACTCAAGTGGGGGAAGACAAGCATCCCTTGAGACTCTGATCCAAATAAACCACCTCAGGACAGGAGAGGATGAGAGCTAGTGGGGCCAGATCCAGATTTGTGGGCAACCTCATACAACTGGCAGATCTTCTTTAAGAAAAAGAACACACAATTATGAGTAAAATGTTAAGTACAAAAATGAGTATTTATGAGAAAAGTCAAGGCATTTCAAATCTTAAAAAGCTATCAAATACCACAAACATTACAACATCCAGACAATATTAAAATATTATTATTAATCAAGTGTTTGGCACTGTTCTGTTACTTTTTTCTACCTTTTCTGACTGCATAACTCCTTAGTCACATATTCATACAGTAATTTTATAATATTTTCTTATTGGAGAAAATTGAAAGGCAATTCCATCTTTCCTCCAGCATGGTTGAGCAAAGTTTGTTTTTAATTACAGTTTAGAAAAGTTTCTTTCAGTTTATAATTCTTATTAGTAAGGTCATGTACATTTTTAGAACTGTCAAATTTGGAAAAACCTCTACCAAATTTCTTTCATGTATGAGCTGTAAGCTTCTCAGGGCATTTAAGTTTCCCTGAGCAATGACTAATTTTAAATACTCTTTAAATTGATGACAGCCATTAACCAGTTAGTTATCAATGTTCTTGCTGTAGTTATGTATAATGAGTTTTGTGTTACTTTCATAGATATAAGTATTTCATGTTATATCATTCTGGTTCCAATCAGGAGAGAAAACCACATAGTAACTTGACAGGAAAAGTTTACTGAAAAGAAGTAAAGAGAACCAACTCACAAGAATATAGAAAACACAGATAATAGGAACAGCTACTATCCCCAAGGCTGAGCTAGAGTGCCCAAGACCCCCTCACCCACAACCAGGACTGAGATACAGACATCATATGGCTAAGACTTGCCGAATGGCAGAGGAAGTTGCTGTGGTGCTCACTGGTAGAAGTTGCCAGAAATCCATCCTACTGAGTACTGATGAAAGGTAATCAGGAGGAGGTGTCTCACCCAAGGCTCTCCTTTGCAAATCTGGCCGAGGCTCGCTTGCTAGGGGAAGCTGCAGGCCACTGTGCCCTGCAGAAGCTACAGGCACTGCGGACCACATACTGGGGAAACCTTTACATTGCGGGAGTCAGATGCTGGAGTGGCTGTAAGCCGAAATCTCATGTGGTGCAAGAACCTGTCCAAGCACAGCAGACCCAGGAAGCAAAGCCCTTTCCTCCTGCAATGTCTCTCCTGCACCCTCTATTCACAAAACTTCAGTGCCTGCTGACAGAGAAAAATTATTTAAAGGGCCCTGTTCCATTTTTCAAAAAGGCGTACATCAATAACCACACATATCTCAAGTCAGTGAGATATTCAAATCTTTTTCCATGTAATCAACTCCTCTTCATTAGGTGGAATAGCAAACAATCCAAGAGGCTTGTTTCTTCCTCTTTTTAAGTAACTGCTTTTGCTGTATTCTAAAAAAATTTGCTACCATTTGCCTCTCTGTGTCAGAATAATTTTCAGTGATTTTATTGTTCTTTATCCTTTTTGTTTCATATGCCATTAATTTTTTTAATCAGAATTTTCCTTCAGTTCTTTAGTAAAAACTTTAAAGCTCACAAAAGAAGGTACCCTTTAAATATTTCCAAATTAGCAGTCTATAATTTCTGGCTAGTTTTACTGAAACACTCTAAAATGACTTTTCAAATCGCAGCAAAAGTAGCATATTCCTCACTCAAATTTCCTTAGCTGGATTCTAAAAATGCCCATTGCCATTTTAATGCCATCTGACACTGGAGAAAGTCTAATAGATGGGAAATCTGAGTGGAAAGAAACAGTGGTTAAAATATCTTACTTTCACAAATTTTAGAAAAACATATGATAGTGTAAAAACGTGACCATGTAAATCTATACAGCTACTTGGTAGCAGAACCTGACCATAGGTTCATTTCTTTCTCCATCATAGTAAACTCTTTGGTCCACCCTGCACACTAAAAATGAACTCTTAAAGCCATTGGATGCCCATATTGGGACCAAGCAAAAAGTGATCTCAGCTGTCTACACAGGTGTTGAGACCTGCTCCCCACTGCTCCTTAGCTCATGGCTTTCTGGATGCCTTGGATCCCATTCCATACCATATCACAGCCCCTATTCTTTTAGTATCCCAAGGGTTGAGAATAATTCAGAATTGAGAAGCCAAGCAGGTATTGTAAATGAGAGAAGCTGCCCAGTTAGGAAAGGAGGGATTATGAAGAAGAGGAGATGATATGCCCCATTGAAAGGACTACTGTCATCATCCAGAAATACCTGTTCAGCAAATAATCTGGTTTTTCAAGAGAAGGTAAAAAATCTGGATTTCTGTGTAAAATCTTCCAAATATTTAAAATTAGCAATGAGACAATACTTAAAACACTGCGGGCCAAACAATTTTCTTCTAAAGTAAACCTGATATCTGACAGACCATTCAACTGAATGAAAGTAACCATCCTCTACCTTGCCTCATCTCCCAGTCCCATCACCTTGTTTTATTATAATAATAGCACTTACTACTACCTGCCATTTATTCATTTATTATCTGACCCCCCTCCACTGTAATAAAAGCTTCATAAATAGGGATCTTATATGAGTATAAATTGTTCACTGCTGTATTCCTAGCACCTAGAAAAGCACCTAGCATGTAATACACACAATATATTTGTTGAATGAATGGATGGATGAATGAATGAGATTTAATGCTTGTGAACTTGCCATCTTTGCTTCTTCTTATTTTTGTTTTTTATTTTTATTTATTTATTTATTATTGAAACATTATTGATTCTACATAACGGTAGGGTGCCGTGTACCTGTGTGTAATATGTGATGCTCAAATCAGGATACTTAGTATATTCAACATTACACTATGTGATCACTTTTTGATTCTTTTTAATATGAATGTAATTCTACCCTCTCCAGTCCTAGGAACACCATCAGCACCGTCATTTCAGGCCCCAAACTGACAGAAGTGAAGAAGTAAATGTAATTATCTTCATCTCTACCTCAAAAAGCCATAAGGTTTTTAATATAAAACATTATCAATCAAGATGCATAAATTTATATTTCAATTTAATTAAATTTCATTAAAATTTTAATTATATTTCAATCAAGAATTTTAGTGTGTTGATCAGAATCTAAGATTCAGATAATCTTTTTTAGTCAACAATATAAAATATAACTGATAGAAAATACAATACACATAAAAATCCAAAATTGTTGTAGTCCCATTGAAATTATTGTTTTATTTGTTTTGTTCTGTTTTGGTGTGTAAATGTTTGTGCTTCTCATTATGGGGGATGAAGTTAGGAGAAACAAAGATTTGTTGAAGCATTAGACATGTCTTCTAATTTGTTCTCTTATATGCATATATTGGTTATAGATCCACATGCGAGTAATATAGATTATTAGATCCAGTCTTTTTAGAATACAGCTAAGTAGGCTGAAGAGTTAATTTTGTCTTTCTTTTTGGAAATGTAGGACAGAAGATTCTCTCTGTTGCCACTGGTTGGAATTCATCAAAAGAGTTTTAAGGCCAAAGATTTACATTGGCGATGACTGTATTGATATCTTTAAAACTGAATCCTAATCCACAGCAGTGTGCTTTACATGAAAAGAACAGATGGATGACAGTTATCATGGAAAGGGAAAATCCAAGAGTTAGCAGATATGTCTATTTCTGCAGAACTGATCAGAAGAGAGTGCACCATCCTACATGTAGCAGGCCCGCTTAATTTGATATAATAATTCATTATTAAAAATAAGTGACTCGTGCTTTCTGTTCTGATTCCATAGTCAACACGCAGTCCTCTCTGGCTTTCCACACGGGTTTGCTGTCCTAAAGCACCTCTGGTTCTCAGCCTGAGCTGCCTATCAGAATCACTTGGGGAGCTTTTAAAAATAATGATATGATACTGAAGCCTCTCCTGGGACCAACCGAATGAAAACCTCTGAGGGTGGGGCTTGGCTCATTATTTTTAAAAAGCTTCCTTAGTGATGCTAAAATGCAGCCATGTTTGAAAACCTTTGGCTTAAAGGAGACAATGTGCTGATCAGACTTCCCTGCTCGAAATCCTCCAATGGAATAGACTTCAAGGCCCTACGTGATCTGGGCCCTGTCGTCTACTCTGAACCCGTCACTTATCACGTTCCCTTTGCCCCCTATATTCCAGCTATATTGGCTGTATTAGTTATGTATTGCTGAGTAACAAATTTCCCCAAAACATACAGGGTAAAAACAACAAACATTTATTATCTTACAAGCCCAGTTAGGTGGTGCCTCTGACTCAAGGTCTCATGCAAAGCTGCAAACAAGTTGTTGGCTATGACTACAGTCTGTCTCATCTGAAGACTCAACAGGAGTGATATCTGCTTCCAAGTTCACTCACATGGACCTTTGTTCCATACAGGCTTTTGGACTAAAGGATTCAATTCCTCCTTGCTGGCTGTGGGCTAGAGGCCTCCCTCAGTTCCTTGCCACATGGACCACGGCATAGGGCAGCTCATGGCAGCTTGCTTCTTCCAAATGAGTGTGTTCGGGGTCTCCAAGACCACTCCCACCTTCAGAGATGAGCTAGAAGAACTCACGGGACTCACCATGCTATTTTACTCACACTAAGATTTATCCAAGCAATGTAGTGAGGACACACAGCTGGATCGTAAGGGAAAAGGGCCCAGACAGTTTCTGCAGGAATCCCTGTGCAGGCTCCCTTATGCAATCACCCCACATGAAGGATCACACAGATCACACTCTTCTCCCAGCAACAAGAAGGCAGCAATGTGTGTAAGGCTTCTGCCCAGGGAAGCCTCTTAAAACTCAGCACCCAAAGGTTTACTGGGGGCTGTTCACATAGGCACCCTCCACCTAGCACATACCAAAATTCCATACTTCAGGAGGAAAGCAGGTATTCAGCATAAGCCATATATTGTTTGAACAAACAGTCTAGGCATAGTGAATCTCCCTTATCACTTAGGGAAAGTTTTATATTAGTGTAGGGAACCATTTACCAGCCAAGTGCCCAGATGCCAGCCAAGGGCCAACCTTACAAGCTGGCCTTTCTAAGGATAGCAGTCTCAGGCCTGCTATGTTTATTCTTTTTTGCACAGAAAAAAAAAACAGAGAGAGAGAGAAGGAGAGATAGAAATTGACCAAGACAGAAACCACTGCCTTTTTGCAACCTAGTACTGGCAGTGACATTCCAACACCTCTACCACATTCTATTTATTAGAAGCTAGTTACCAAATTCAGTTCATACTCAAGGTGAGCGAATTTCATTCAGATTTCAGTTTAAATGTCAAGACACCTTCCCTGATCATCCAATTTAAAGTAACACCCACCCCTTCCCAACAATTTTCATCTCCTTATTTTGCTATAATTTTCTTTATAATATTTATCAATACCTTCAATTAAATACTTGTTGACATAGTTCTGCAAATTGCATGTGAGCAGCAGTCTTTTCTGTTTTGACCCTTGTTTATACAAAGATGTAACAGTAGCTGACACACAGTAAACAATCAATATTCATTAAATAAGTAGCATTTGGGACCAACCAAAAGTTATATTTCTTTTTTTTTTTTTTTTTTTTTTTTTTTCCATGTCCGGCACCGGATCGCAACCCTCAGTGTTGCCCCCGTACCGGACCGGGGACCGGCAACGGGATCGCAAGCCTCGGTGTTGCTCCCGTGCCTCGCTCAGCCAGTGAGCGGGAGCCGGTCTGTATGTGGGATCCGAACCCTCGGACGGGAGCGCCGCCGCGCTTCCCAAGCGGCGCACTATCCAGTGCGCCACCGGGCCGACCCAAAAGTTATATTTCTTAATGAAAATAAATATAGGTTATACATCTGTCTCTTATGAGTTTGTTTAGTCTGTGTCTACCTCCAAGAGAGTGATCACCATTAGCTAAGGTGCAATATTGAATTTCTAGGCCTATAGAGCTGAGGACCACTCTTGACCAAACCGCCACACTGAGATAATGCCGATCTAGAGGTCTGCCTTAGCCCCCAGCCACACTCCTGAGACAGCACTTCAGTCTCATCAGAAAGCTCTCTGTGCTCTCCTCCACAAATAAATAGACTAAGGATCTACCTGTGTCAGACCATGCCAGAAAACAATTCAGTTGTTGTGAACAAGAACATCTGTGCCTTTAAGGAGCTTACAGTGTAGGAAAGAATCTTAGATTTATCAAGATGTAATTCAGAATATAAATGGACCATTTCCAAAAAAAAAAAAAAACCCAACAAAGGCAATGTTAAATATAGCTCTTAAATGTGGAACAAAACCACTAAAATTTTTTCGTAAAATTTAATATTTAACAGATGAAATTTAGAAGATGTTGTTATAACTGCTAATCATTGTGCTGAGAGTACAGGTACAGAATCTAAATCAACCAGAGTTTTCGGTAGCCAGCAACCGAAGCTTAGACCAGCTGATGACACAGTGAAAGAGTTTGATCAAAGTCTATTGATTGCTCACAGATTTGCCTGGGGAACCTGGAGAAATAGGCTTTCAGCTGAATTTCCAAGAATAATGCCACAGAACTGGGTCAGTGAGGAAACTGCTGTCACTGTCACCAAGCACTAGATTGTAAAGTTTAAATTGATGCAATTTCTACACCAAGAACTAATTTTGATGCAGGCATTGCTGCCCACACCAATGTCATCTGAACCAGGAACCTGACAGGTGGCCACCACTGCAACCACCCCCTCTGCTGCTGCTGCCTCTAGAGAGAGCTCCCAGTCCCTTTCCTCCTGTGCCGTAAGTTCCTGCATCAAAATTTGGCTTAATTACAGAGTAATGAGTATGCCCAAAGTTATATGCTATGCCCTCACTGCAAGGAAACCCAGGAAAAGAAGTATTGAGCACTTTCAACATCTATAGGGTGAGAGGACCTTTGTCCCATCCAATACTCATAAATGGGGGGTTCTATAACATAGAAAGAGTTTAAATTTTGAGAAGCCTAAAGAAAGTTAGTATCTCATTTGATCCTCACGACAATTTTGGACATGGGTATTATTTTCCAAAAATCAGAATTGAGAAAACTCCTTATCCTAGATCATGCATTAAGGAGTGGTAGTGTTGGGACTCAAAGTCAGGTATGTGTGACTCCAAAGTCATGTTTTTAACTAGAATTCTATTCTCTCACTTCTCTGGAGTTGTTGTCGTCTACGGGAAGAGGGTGTTTTGTTTTTTTTTTAAATGAAACTAGTTTGCTTTACATAAATAGAATATGCCATTGGTAATTCTAAATGTAATTATCTCTAAAACCTTATACTTATTAGCAGTAAAAATTCCCTGAACATATGTTATCTTCTTGTATGTGATGATAATATTACTGACAGAACAAACACAGTACATATTTCTTTGCAATTAATTTTTAGTAATGGGACAGATTTGTACTGGATTATATACATAGAATTATCCAGACTTTGCTATGGCAAAAGACATTTGTAAAACAAATAAATGATATTACCACAATTTCCATGATTACAATGTAATCATGATTTGTGAACACAAAACACTCCCACATTTAACTGACCTACATTGAGACTGAACCCACAGCTTAACATTATCCTTTAAGTCTCTGAGTTTACTGGCTGACACCATCTAAGAACAGAACAGAATCCTCTGGTGGCCATTTGCTCATTCCAGCATTTTTTGGAATATGCACTTCATCTCCTCTGTGTACCAGGCACGAGGATGTATTAGGGGTTCAGAGATAAATAAGGTGTACAAGCTTACGGTCTAGGAAGGGGAGATAGGTCAGCATAGATAGTCTCCTCTGCCTGAACTCAGGCCTTCTTCATGTCTTACCCAATCCAATAATTTATATCACTCTTTCCTGGACTACTGCTGGCCATTATTCAAAAAGCAGTCACATGAATTAACTTTTAAAAACTTAAGTCATATTATGCCCCTCTCCCCAACTTTCCACTCTGGATCCTCCAGCAACTTCCAATTGCAATTTGAACATCCAAACTCCTTTCCACGGCCTATAAGGACCTAAGTGGCCTGGCCACTGCCTACTTCTCCAAACTCAACAAATTCTCTCTTATCATTTACTTGGTGCCAGGCACAGTGGTCTACTTTCTGATCCCTGAAAGCACAAAACGTAGGTTTGCATCGCCATTCTCTTGATCTGAAATGTTCTGTCCCTCTGACTTGCCTCTTTCTTGTCATTCAGGTGTCTGTTTGCACATTACCTCTTTGGAGAGATCTTCCCTGGATAGCCACCACCACTGCCCCACCAACAGCCTTATTTCCAACAACCCTGTTCTATTTTCTTTTAGCACCTACCACTATCTGAAATTATCTTATGTGTTAATTTGTTTACTTATTTATTTTGTTTTAGTCAACTTTGCAATGGCAGGATCATAACTGTCTTGTTCACAGGTATTTCCTCAGTGCCTATAATAGTGCCTGGTTTATTGTAGGCACTCAAAAAAATATATTTTTTGAGTAGATGAAGCATGATCTGTACTAATCTCCTGTCCTCTTTTCCTGCCTTGAGTTGTTTGCCCTGATCTACCCATCATACTCCACTAAAGTTTATTTAAAGCATAAAACTGATCATATTGCTTCCACTGTGACTGTCTCCTTATAACTTATATAATGAGATAAAAACTACTGAACATGGCATATAGGCCTTGAATATAGATGGCTGTATATATCTTGATATTATGTTATTTATTCATGTGTATGTGTTTGTGTGTATGTACTATAGTAGTATCTTAGTCCATTCAGGATGCTATAACAAAATACCTTAGATGGAGTAAGTTATAAACAACAGAAATTTACTGCTCACAGTTCTGGAGGCCAGGATGTCTAAGATCAAGGCATCAGCAGATGTGGTGTCTGGTAGGGCCTGTTATGCAGAGCTGGTGCCTTCTATTTGTCTTCACATGGTAGAAGGGGTGAATAGCTCCCATGGGCCTCTTTTATAGTGGTATTAATCCCATTCATGAGGGCTCCACCCTCATGACTTAATCAACTCCCAAAAAGAATTTCATTGGTGGTGGAGAGACACACAAACATTCAGACCATAGAAAGTACTTTATTCCCTTCATTTACTTTCATATTCTTTTACCCCACTAAGTCTAGTAAGTAGTTCAAGGGAAAAACTTTTGTCAGATTCATCTTTGTATCTAGAGAACCCCGTGTAATGCCTAATACTAATGAATTTATGGTTGTAATTTATTTATTTCAATATTCGAGAAATATTTAAGTTCCAGGCTCTACTGTGTACTAAGCACTATAGTCTAGTCACTGGAGATATAGCAGCAAACCAAACAAAGTCCCTGTTCTCAGGAAGTTTTTACTCTGCCAGGGGAGACTGACCATAAAGCAATAAACAATTATATAAAATAATCTTGGATAGTGATAACTGCCTTGGAAAAAAATGAAGTAACTCAATTTTCTGAGGGAACTTCCCTCTATGAAACAACTAGATCCTGCATAAAAAATAGACTTTGTTGGGCTTATAGGCCATGAGGAGGTGGAGGAAACACCATGGGTAAAAATAAGATTGGCAAGCCTCAATCCAGGAAGGAAAGCTAGATACCCTGAAGGCCAATGCCAATATCAGCACTGCAACGGAGTCGCTCTGGGCTAGCAGCAAGGCAGGGGTGGTGAGTGGGACACTTAGGCTGAACCACGATCCCAAAAGGGAACTTGAGTGGTGTCAGGTCAAATAACTCCCTTAAACCCAAGCAAAACATCTCTGAAGCAGCATCCTCAGCGCATGCTCTCAAGTATTAACTCACAATAAACTTCATCAAACCCAAAATAAACACAACACCATGAGTAAGAGTCAGCAGAAACAACACACACACTAGTCCTAAGGACTACATATGCTGAATATTAGACTGGACTATAAAAACCGTATATAAAATGGTTGAAGAAATAAGAAGTCACAAAAGTAAGCAAGAGATAACTCTATAAAAGTGATATGAAAATGAACCAAATAGACATAAAACACACAATTGTTGCAATAAAAATTTCATTGAATGGGCTAAATAGAAGACTACACAGAACTGACAAGAAAATTAATAAACTGGAAGATAGATCAAAAAAATGCAGTACAGGAGATGGGGAAAAAATGAAAGAGAGGGTAAAAGATACACAACACAGAGTGAGGTCTACTTGAAATTCCAGAAGACAAGAATAAAGAGAATGAAAGAAGGTGATTTTTGAAGAGATAATGGCTGAAAATTTTTCAGAAAATGAAAGATATGTTTGCATAGATACAGAAGGCACAGTGTGAATTAAACAAGATAAATTAAAAATTCATATATAAATGAAACTGCAGAACATTGACGACAAAGAGAAGATCTTAAAAGCACTGGGAGAGAAAAGAGATAACCTACAAAGAAATGACACACTGACAGCAGGCATTCAACAATAAAACAAAAGCTGAACTGCAATAGAATAATTTTTTTATTGGTTATGAATATTCATGGGGTACAAAGCTGACTGTCACCACTCATGCTGAAGATGTGATGGCCAGATCCATACTGGCAGCATGCCCATTACCACGAATTGTGATTATATCCTGTGTCCCCCACCCACTTTCCCTGACCACCCTCTCCATCCCCCTTTCCCCCACTGCACTTCGTATGTTTATCACAGCTCTGTTCACAATAGCCAAGATATGGAACCAACTTAAATGTCCATCGATGGATGATTGGATAAGGAAAATGTGGTATATAACATCATGGAATACTACTCTGCCATAAAAAAGAATGAAATTCTTCCATTTGCAACAACATGGATGAGCTTGGAGAAAATTATGTTGAGTGAAATAAGCAAAGCACAGAGGGAAAAATACCACATGTCCTCACCCATAAGTGGGAGCTAAGAGAGAAGGAAGGAAGGAAAGAAAGAGCACATTGGTGCATTGGACTTGTAGAGGGAGAAATAATAATTTTTTTAAATGTTGAGAGAAAGTAACTACTAAGTTAGAAATGTGCACCCAGAAAAACTACATTTCAAGAATGAGGATGAAATAAATACAAGGAAAATAAAAACTGGGAAAGAGTGATCTATACCAAAGGAATTTTTAAAGGATGTTCATTAAGTGAAGAGAGTGATCCCAGAAGGAAATTCTGAAATGTAAGAAAGAATGGCACACAAAGAAACTGGTAAATATGTAGGTAAATCTAAACAAATATTGTCCATAAAAAACAAATACCATATGATTGGTAAGGTTTTTTTAAAAAGACAAAATAAGGGACAAAAACCCATGAATATCAGGAGGGATGTGATCAGAGTTAAAATGTTCTGAAGTTCTCTTATTTCCCCAGATATTAACATTTTACATGATCGTAACACAATGATCAAAACTAGGAAATTAGTATTGATACATACTATTAATTAATTTATGGACCTTATTCAAATTTTACCAATTGTTCCACTAATGTCCCTTTTCTAATCCAGGAACACACATTGCATGGGTGGGTATATTAGTCTGCTCATGTTGCCATAACAGAATACCACAGACTGGGTGGCTTAAACAACAGAAATTCATTGTCTCACAGTTACGGAAGTTGAAAACTCAAAATCAAGGTCCTAGCAGGGTTGGTTCCTGGTGAAGCCTCTTTTCCTGGCTTGCGGACAGCTGCCTTCTTGCTGCGTCCTCACGCAGCCTTTCCTCTATGGTGCAGTGAGGAGAGAGAAAGAGAGATCTGTTCTCATAAGGACACCAGTCCTATTGGATTAAGGCTCCACCTTTATGATCTCATTTAACCTTGATTATCTTCTAAAAGGTCCTGTCTCTAAATACAGTCACATTAGGGACTAGTGTTTTAACATATAATTTTGAGGGGGACACAATTCAGTTCATAACAATGGGCTTGTGAATGCTTCAATCAATACAGCAGAAGTACTGCTACATGACAAGGGGAAGGAACATAGACCCTTTCTACCAATTGGAAGGGTCAAAGCATTTACAGCCTTATTTTAAACTACCCTGAAGAACAAGAACCCAAGAATAGATAAGACAGTCCTGAAAGAACAACAGCAAACCAGGCAAATCTGTACTTTCAGATATCAAGATTATTATAAAGCCGTATAATCAAGACAATGTGATATTAATATGGGGATAGACCAATGAAATAAAATTAACAACCTAGCAGTAGACCCACACATATGTATGTTCTTGACATATTATAGAGGTAGTATTGTAGTTCAGTGTGAAAAAGATAAGATATTCAATAAGTAGTGCTCATATAATTAATAATCCAAATAAATGAAAATATTATTTAATCACACCAAACACACAAGTCGATTACAGATTGAAAACCTGAAGGATGAAGAGCAAACTTTGAAAGCATTTAAGGCATCTGGGGAAAAGCATTCTGATGGCATCTCCACCCCTGTCTCCTCAGCAGGGGCCCATCTGCATTCCTCTCTGTAGGCTTTCATGAGTCATCCCCATACTCTCATAATAAATCCCATCACCACCACCTTTGTTTTTGCTTCAGCTAGCCATACATGATTTCTGCCACTTACACAAGGTGTTTGAGCTAGGCTGAAAGAAAGGAGAGGCCAAACATTTACCCAGCACTTACTTTATGCCCTGCATGATCTAAGTGCCTTATGTGTATTAACTCGTTTAATTCTCACAAACAATACCTTGAGATAGTCACAGATTATCCCCACCTTCCAGATGAGCAAACAGAGGCAAGGAGAGGTTAAGGAACTTGCCCAAGATCACAGGGTTAATAACTAGGAGAGCCAGGATTTTAATCTGGACTTTCTGGCTCCAGATCCTAACAAAGGGCACTGGAATTTGAACTTGGGTTGCCTGACTCCAAAGACCATATTCTTAATCTCTATATTGTGCTGCAAAGACCAGAGTATCACAGCAACTCCTTACTTTATCGTTTTATTTGTGGCAAGGCCAATCCCACCTCCTGGGTACTGCAAAGCCTGAGAAGAGCCCTCTTCTGGCACAGACTCAGCAAAAGCCCATCCTGAAAATAAACTGTGATATCAGAAAACCCTCGGGGACTTCCAGTTCTGGGACCAGACCTCATCTCTGTGGTGCACACATTTTGGCTCTCAAATTCCAACACAAACACCCAGAAGGGAGACCAGTTTTCCTGCCTCCTTCCTCTACCACAAGCACCCACAGTAGAATTCACTGCAGAGGATGGGGAGCAAAATTTCCGTCCTGTCTGCATTCAGTCTTTCCCACTGACAGAGGGAAAGATGGCTTAATGTGTTTGGAAGTCCCAATTAAGCGCTCCTAGGCACACCTGGCTCAAAGAAATCAGTATTTGTTGAGATTCTGCTATAAGTCCAGAACTCTGCTAGGTATGGCACACTCAGGCTTTTGTACCATCTGGATTGTGCAGATCCTATAAAAAATAAGACTTTCCATCAGCCACCTTCAGAAGCCTCATTTTTTAAGGGGCCAATAATACTCAAGCTTCATCTTGTACCTTGCAGTTGGCGGCGTGGGCTCTTCAAAGTAAGAAGCAGTCACTGAGAGAGCTAGCTGAAGCCCAGCTTGGAAGTTGCTTGACACATGCCCATTCTGTGTATAAGACTTGTTTTTAAATATTTGAAATACTTTTCCCAAACTACAGAAATGAAAGGCTTTTTTTCTATCTAAAGGGCTCAGTGGGGTTTGGGGAAACCCAGCCTGGACTTCCATCATTTTCTGTCCAAATCACAGGATTTCATGTTGAAGCAATATGTAGCTCCACCTACCTGAAAAGGCCAAGAAGTCCCTCCTGCTGGAAGGATACCACCTTGGTCAAGAGAGCACCTGGGAGGAGAGTTGAGGCTGCAGGGACAAGAAGCAGTGGAAGTAGCCGCCATCAACAATTCCTGGAGGACAGAGTACAGGGGAAAGAGAGAGACCAAGGGGGAGTAAAAGAAACAGGAAAACATGGAAAGAAAGAGGAAAAAGACAACAAGCCTTGCAGGGCCGACAAAGGCCTAGGGGTGGTGTAAGTGACTAGATTTTAAGCTCTCTGGAGGGAATTTTGAAAAACCCTAGAAATGAACATAATGACTCAGCAAAAGAAAGTATCCACTTTACTCAGGTGAGCAATGAAGGCAAGAAAAAGCATGAAAGAAGTGGGTTGCAAACATGACTGATCAGGAACCAGATGACAGAAGTCACAGACAGTTAAAGGAATATTGAAATCTGTTATTAGTTGAACACAAATTCATGTATTTTGTGAATTCAGTTATAATTTTGTCCACAGCATGTATGTTAAATATTAATCTCCTCTTGCCTAATCTTTCCCCCTCCTAACAGCAGTTCAAAAAATAATTTTTTCCTAAAGATACGTATTATCAAAGCAAAACAAAATGATACCTGAATCAGAATAATCATACTAGCCATCTAGACACCAAACCAATGCTAAGAAAAGCATGAGCTGGGGGATGGGGGGTTGAGAGAGGAGGGGGAGGGGTGGGAAGAGGGCAGAGGCATCAGAAGGTAAAGTAGGCACTGAGCCTGTGTTTCCTGAGCACTTTCTCCACAAGTGACTTATCTTCACCAGTTTTTAAGGTGCCAAAATAAATGTTTCTCAGACCGATGAAAAGAAATGTTGGAGGAAGTAGTGTCAATGTCCTCAGAAGAGTCCCAGAGAGGAGCCTTCTTTATTGCGCTCGATCCCCTGTCCTCCGCCCCCAAGTATCTGTGTAATCCCTGTTCCCCCTTATTGAATTTGCTTCCTAATGAGTAAAAAGGGTACATGTACATTAAAGAACTGATACCTCCAAAGAAATGATTCAACTGACATTTAAAAAAAGACTAAGCTATCAAACCCCTCAAAAAAAATCAAACAGTACTTCAAACGCATTATTTAATTGCATTTAAGTTAGTAAAAGGATACAAACCGGACTGAGGCAGAAGGACCTTTGTCTACAAGAGAATGCCCTTGGTATCACTGAATTCAATACTCAAGTAATAAAATTTCCATTCAGTAAACATTTTTCTATACAGGAAGCTGTTCTAATTCTATTTGGGAAATATATAGATCGTTGATGAAATCCAGAGACCATTAGATCTCTTCTCCCTGTTTAAAGGATTCAGATTCCCCTATCTTGTAAAGAATCCAGTACAGTCCTTTATAATCTTCAGAGGAGGAAAAAAGCAAAGCTTTCAGAGCAGGTAAGATTGCTTTTCTTTTCTCTGTTGCCATGAAGGGACATTATGCATTGAACTCCAAATGTTGAATTCATTAATACAATGCTTTTCTTTCTCAGCAGAAATAAGACAAACTATGTAAATCATTGTTTACTTCCTTTCCAGCTAAGGATTCTTGTTGTCCTGATCAGCTAAATGAACCATGGAATGTCTCCTCGGAAAGAATGTGTGGCAGGCGTGCAAGTGGTTAAATGCTTGCAGATGCTGGGCTCTAAAAGCTCACAGCAATTGCATAGTCATTGTTCGAATTTACTGCCAGCATCTGTTGCCATTCGGCACAATGCTAATGGGCTACCCTTGGGAGTTAGTTGATGCTCTCCCAATAACTCATTTCTAAAATCACCTAAGCAAGTGAAGTAATTTTTATTTGCCAGCATGAACATGCCACCGGTGAAAGTCATGAATCCATGTTGTTAAACTGATGTGGATCACTCAAATTAGCATCAGGGATATTATTAGAGCAGTCTCCAGTCAAGAGCCGGACACCAACAGCTTTGGTTAAAATCAAAGACAACAGGAAACCAGCAGAGAGCTGCCTAAGTCAGCACCAGCCACCCACCGGGTCCATTTACATGAAAAAAAGAAGGCTTTTGAAATCCCTTTCTTTCGTGCCTCCCCTTGCTGGCTCACCTAAGTATACCGTATGTTTTCTCTTGTGCCTGGACACTCCCATTAGATGGTGTAGGCTTTGCTTCCTTTTTTCTCCTTCTCATCCAATACAGAAGAGGCTTTCTATTTCCCCTTCTTGTCTGACAGGAACTGTACAGACACATACACTGTCACACACACACACACACACAAACACACACACACACACACACACACTTAGATTAGCAAAAGGGCTGCAGGGAAGACAACCAGATTACAAAAAAGAAAGAACACATCCGGAGATATTTCTTAAACCACTATTGCACTGAGTAGTGTTTCTCCTCTGGATGACTGTTCTGTGCCAAAACAGCAAAGAGATGGGCTTCGGGGTTTCAAACGACACTGCTGTCTCCAGCTAGGTTGGTGTGGGGGCAGTTATGGCTCAGAGGCAATGTCAGGAAACAGGAAGTGTAGTTTAATATGCACTCCTTTTAACTTCATGTTGGATGGTGTCCCACTTTGCACTCTAGTGGCACACAGACATTTCAGGGCTCTGCTGTTGAGTCGCAGGGGTGGGCCTTCAAGAAACCTGTTTGCAAGAGTGAAGGAGGAGCCCTCTGCAGAGAATCATGCCCTTAGGAACGGGAATAGACATCAAAGCTGTAGGAGGGGAGGGGCAATTCTGAGCACTACAAGATGTCCTCAACACAGACTTGTCATTAGATCAAGCCTGCAGACTCACCTACCAGCACAGCATGTAGGGATAACTAGGAGAGAGGAACTCTAAGTAAAAACTAAGAGTTTTTTTCCCCCAGAACTCAGGAAGACAGCAGCACTGTATTGGTAAGCTTCTAAAAGGAGAAAGAGACAATCTGTGCACACTGTTGGCACATCCAGGGCTCTACTGTACGGAAGCATCAAGCATGAGTAGTTGGGAGAGGCCAGCAGGCACAGCCGGAGAAGGGGCAGCAGTGTCTCCCTGACTGGTTCTACCTGGAGGAGGTGGACATGTTGGAGAAGGGTTAGGGTGAGAGGAATGGGAACAGAATGACTGGTACTGCAAGTTAACTGCCTAGCCTTGTTTGGGGACATGTGGGAGTGACACCTTGGAGAACTTTATAAATGCTTGGCTTTGGCGGGTGCCTTTGCAGAATACGGAGATCCCATATTAGGCAGGAGCAAGAGCCAGTAAAGCAAGGTGATTTCTTTGATTCTTTTTCTAAGTGTGGTTTTACTCATGGAGGGTACAACCAAGCAAACAGATTCTCAACTGTTTCTCTGTCAAGGGACAGAAGGAGATCCACGCCACTCAGGGACAGTTCCTGGAGTGCTTTGGCACAGTAATAACAAAACTGGAATGTGTTGCAGCTTTTGGGGGATGCTGACCCACTGAAGATGTTACTGAGAATATTACCAGGGCTACTGGTAATTCTATCACCCCACCAAAGGAATTAAACTACAGTTATTAGTTATGGGGTATTGTTGAAAAGTTGTTTTAATGTTTAATTTCTATAGCTCTATTTTATTCCCACACACGTTTATTCCTTTGAAACTTGGTTCATCCTTGGTGTTCAGAGAGGGAGTCTTCAAAGAGCTCATATCTGAATTAATTTTCCCATACTTGTCCCATAGCATTCTGTGTACACCTAATCTTAAATCTTATATTGAAGTAATTGGGTATATATTTCTGTGTCCCTCAGTGAGACTATAAGTTCCTCAAAAACAGGGACCATGTCAGACATTTAAATTATTTGAACTGAACGCTTCATAGCCTTCATCACTGTAAGAATAATCTCTTATCATCAGCCGCCCCAAAAAATCTCAGATCAAATTTTTTGTGAATAGCTTACCATGGCTGAGATTGGTAGTTTTCACTCAATATCTATATTCCTTTTTCAAGAGTCATAAAAATCTTAGGTGGCATATGGCAATCCGGTGAATACTCTGTGTGTTAGTTCAGGCTGCTACAACAGAATACTATAGACTGGGTGGCTTACAAACAACAGAAATTTATTTCTTACAGTCCGGAAGCTGGAAGTCTGAGATCAGGGTGCCGGCATGGTCAGGTTTTGGTTAGGGCCTGCTTCCAGGTTGCAGACGGCCAACTTCTCATTCTCTCTTCTCATGGCAGAAAGAGGGTGAAAGAGCTTTCTCATGTCTCTTCTTATAAGAGCACTAACCCCATTTGTGGGGGCTCCACCCTCATGACCTAAATATTCTCAAAGACATTACCTAGATAGGACCCCCATCTCCTAGATTCCCATCTCCTATCCCCCAGACTCTACAGCTTCGTTGTCAGTAGTGAATAAGTCAAAATGAAGAAAGCACCGTGGGATCCCGGAAAGAAGCAGAGCTCCCAGAACTCTGTAGACTTCTGGAAACATTCCCACTCCTTTTTCCCCAACCCAGTCACCACAATCCACCTGTAGACAGGCCAACAGAGCTAATCTCACACATCTTGTAGGTTTTTTTCTTACCCACATACCTCGTACCACTAGGCTTGGAGGTACCTAAAAATCTTCATGTCAAGAACTCTAAAGGGACTGAGATTTTTGCCCTATTTGCAAGCTGAAAGTTAGCTTACCACAATTGCATGGATTCTGACAGAAGATATGACACTCATGGGTCAGAAACAAAGGACAGTTTATTATTCATAGCAACAGCAGGGCCAGAGTATCATCATTTTTTTAAAAACCATTTTCCTGTACTTTGGGAACACAAATATTTTTATATGATTAATAAGCTGCCTGATCTTTACCCTAAATGGAGACATTATTTTTATTATAATGGACAGTAAACAAACCTGCACTTTCTTATCGCTACTTCCAAAGCTGTTGGCTATATAAACATCCTTGAAAGGTCATTCAGAACAAAGGCAGTCTGCTCACAAGCAGAAACATGAGACTTAAAGGATTGTCTCCAAAATCTCCTTCTATACAGTTTTCTCTCTCTCCTACCTAAACACACTATCTATGAAGTTTTACCATTGAATAATATTTCCTGTTGCAATCATCTACAAACCCTAGGCTACTCCTTCTCATTTTCTAAAAATCTCTGAAGAAAGTATATTCATTATCCTTTTAATACCCTGGCGTTTTGGTTCCATTTCCTCTTCTCTTCCAGTGATCTTAACCTCTATTCTATTTTCTGATTACTTGTGAAGTTGAATATCACCTCATATGTTAGATATTTGAATTTCTTTTTATGCAAATGTCATGTTCTTATCCTTTACCAATTTTTCTTTTGGGTTTACTATTTTCTTGTTTAATTAACAGGGATGTCTTTTCTATTGTAGATATTTATCCTTGTTGGCTTTAGTTGTCTGAAATATTTTTTTCTAGTCTGTGATCTGTATATGAACATTACCTATTATATCTTTTGATAAAGAGAAATCTTTAATTTTAATGGCCTTTCTATCCATTTCTTTTTTGTCTTAGAGTTTGTGCTTTGGGGAGCTGGTTTAGAAAGTTCTTCCATACCCAAAAACCAGAAAAATAATCCACTTTTTTTTCTTTTCCTTTAGCTTTTAGGTTTTATCTTTTCCATTTAGAACTTTAATCCAACTGGATTTCACTCTTCTATGTGGTATAAACATGTATGCTCAGTGGTGGTGATACCACTTCCAACGGAGTGAAAATTGGTTCTTATGGGTAAAAAACAAATTAGATATTACAGTGGTTGATGGCCCTCCCAAGGGCAATAAAAAATAAACAGATATACAGTATAGCTGTGATACTAAATTTTCACTGGGAAGGAGGGTAATTATGAAAAAATAGTCTAAAAAAGATGTCTTAGGAGGGTAATAATTTTAAAAGGTTGAGAAACACTGGTATGATCTAAGACTTCAGCAGCCTTTTTTTCTCCATACATAAAATGACATTTCCCAACACCATCTATTAAACATTTTATTAGTTCTTTCTCCACCTGTGCATATGCATGAATCTGTTGCTTAGCTCTCTTACCTGTTTCACTGGTATGTGTTCCTGAGCCCTTGTCTCCTACTTTTTCTATCATAATAGTTTTAGAGTTTTCTGATACCTGGCAGTGAGGTGCCCCCTCTCTGTGCCCTTTTTCAAAATTGCCTTAATTATTCACAACATATTTAGTCTTCTAATACATGTCAGAATAGGTATGTTGAATTCATTTTCTAAAGTCCTACCAGAATTTTAATTGGGAATGAATTGCATTTATAGATTAATTTTGGAGAACTGCCATCTTCACACGGTTGCCATCTGTTTCATGAACATGGCATAGCACTCCATTTATTTAGGCCTTTATGCCCTTAAATAAATTTAAAAGTTTTTCTCCCTAAAACTCTTATGCATGGTTTACTTGGTTAAATTTATAGTTTATGTTTTGAATGCTATTGTGAGTGACATATTAGAATCTGTTACGTTTTTAGTTGATTATTGCCATGCAATGTTACATTATTGATTTTTGTGAGTGGATCTTGTATCTGGCATTCTTTTTGAATTCTCTTATTAGATCTATAGTCTTTCTGTTGATTCAGTTGGGATTATCTCATCTGCAAAAAAAAAGAGAGAGAGAGAGGGAGAGAAGAGAGGAAGAAAGAAAGAAGGAAGGAAGGAGGGATGGAAGGAAAGAAAGAAAAGACAAAAAAAGAAAAAAATTGGTTCTTTCTCTGAAACAGATAAGGAGATACTGATATTCTAGGGACCTACATACAGCAAAAGGAACAATGAGTTGAACTGTTGTGGAGCATATTGTAACAATCAACTGGTCCAGTTTAATGGAACAGGTAGTTTCTGCTTTGCATTTCAATGATCAGCTTGTTCAATTCTGCCAAATAAATACCTATAATTACTTTTCACTTCCTTATTCACATGCTCAGTCCGTTTTTTGTTGTTGTTGTATAATTATAAATTTGGGGGAATTTATTATGTTACAGGAAGGTGGAACCACTGGTACTGCTTTTTCTCAGCGAGCAGAGCAGTAACCGATATTCTTTAGCTTTCTTTGAATAGCCATATTTAACTGCCTCTGAACATTCTCACCAGTACTCACAATGGGAAGAAAACTAATGCATATGCATTGGAGGGGAAAAGAAATATCTTGAATAGTTTCCTAAATGATGACCTATCAAAAATCGCTAAGTCAAATTGATTGTTGTTGCTTACTGATCCAAATTTATCACTTAATAAGAACTTCAAGAGATTAATTACATCAAAATATACACATCATTTCC
The DNA here is from genome assembly GCF_000696425.1 of Galeopterus variegatus. Taxonomy (NCBI): domain Eukaryota; kingdom Metazoa; phylum Chordata; class Mammalia; order Dermoptera; family Cynocephalidae; genus Galeopterus; species Galeopterus variegatus. Next base: position 27,586 of record NW_007730580.1, read on the forward strand.
TGAACTGAGTAATATGTACAAAATCAAATTATGCTTTATCAGAATAAACTTGGACAAGATTTCCATGCAAACACATGATTGTAGAAGCTGGAAATTTATCAAAATACTCACATGAGAGCTAGATGCCTTTAGAAACAAGTTCCTGAAAGTGATCAAATAAATTGGACTGAAAACTTTTTCACTTCCTAAATAGTCCAAGAAATCACTTAACCAACCCATTTCAATCAGAATAAAAGCATGGCATTTGGAAAAATTTGAGCATATGTACTTTAAGCACAACCAAACAGATTTCTGCATAAAGCTTTTTGTAAGTTAAATGGAATTCAGAGATAAGGCATATGAAGGAGACACTAAGATTAACCCTTATTAAAGAGAACAGAATTCTCTGCATCCATTTCATGGTACAGATGGAGACACATTTGTAACAGTGGAATAATCTTAGAGTAGGCAGGACACAGTGCAATGGCTTAGGAAGGAGGGAGAAATGCATAACAGAAACAAGTTTATGAAGGTGATCCTGTATTATTCTATAAGGAAGTATGAGAAGAGCATGAGATTTAAGGAAAACATTTTCAAACAGAGCAATAGAGTAGTGACTTAATGTAAGGTCATCATCAAAAGACAACAGAGTTGTCAATGGTGTTAATTTATTGGACTTTGTACATATCTCTAAGATAACACATTCACTCCTGTGTTATAATTATATGTGCCACTATGAGCAATTGGCAGTCAAGAATTTTATCTTCCTCTCTTGCTTTTACTTTTGTTTTTTAAATCTACTACAGCCGGTGTGGTGCACTGATATGTAGCAGGTATTCAATCTTGGAAATGCTTTGTGCTTTAAAATAACGTGGTATGTGACTTAAGACTTTATACTATTTCTAGATATATTCATTATCATTGGGGTTGGATAACTAATAGACATAGGACTTATTCTGCCTGAGCCACAATGCCCTGAATTAGTTCAGTCTAGAACAATAATTCTAACCTCTAAGTTTGACTTTTAACTTTGCCAGACAGTAGATGCCATTTGACAGTAGATGCTATTTGACAGTAGATTCCCTGATACTGAAAATCTTGCCAAGTTTACATTATGCTGTTGTATAATTACAGCTTTCTAGTGCTCAGTATGGTAATTATGTAGCTCATTTAGTGTTCATAATTACAGCACACTCTGCAGTGAGCACTGACCTAGGAAGGGGGCTGGGAGGTCTGCTGCTACTTTTATCTACTTCAATTGACAGTATATGTAGTTAGTACTAGGACTCCAAATTTTGAGAAAGTTTGATATTCACACTGCATTTGCAAGTACCTTTAGAATACCTAACTTAGTACTGATTTTTAGGGTTATTATTGCTTCTAATGATGATGGAATATTTATATTATTTGAACAACACTTCAATTTTTTGGTTCCTTTTTCATGTGGGTATCTGATGGCAAAACAACAGGGGGCAAAATGGTACCAAAATACACGTCTTAAAGAATTGTCCTGCTAGAGAGTTATAGCTCATAAAATGTTTATAATGCCTAAGGCATAGTCACACTTCAGTAAGTTACACTTTCTTGTCATCATTACATTTATATATTTTATAGCTTCCTCCTTTAACAGGCACAGGTAAGCAACTGGTAATCCTAGTGTTCTCATGGATCAAGATTGTCCGGGCTCCTAGGGAGTAAGTCCTGGAGGAACTTGGGGATGGGGATGAGGAAGGCTTCGGTTGCTTGGGTATGTCCTTTCTAGCTTTGCTTCTTACTGTTCCACAGTCACTATTACACATTGTAGCTGGGCTTCTTTGTCTTTGCCTATATCTTTCTCTTGGATTTAATTGCATTACAAGAAAGGTTAACATTTAACTCAAACATATGGCACTTAACTGAAATTCTCAATATCAATAATTGAAGAATGTTAATCTAAAAAAACATTTTGTAGACCATTCTTTTACTGTCCCTTAGATAATTGTCATAAATAACCAGAGTTAATGCTTTTGCACAGTATTTCACACTTGTGAAGCTCTGAGAACCTTAAGAAGAAATCTATTTAAGTGTGCAGTATATGTCCCATTTTTTCCAAAGTAATCAATATTTTAACTCAAAGAAATTAATTGGCATAAAAGAACCTTCATTTTTCAAACTATTCATAATTTACATCTTAACAATGTACATTTAAACATTGTGAAGATGAAATCCATGGTTGCTTCAATATTAAGGATCCCTTTCCAACTCCAAATCCACATAAAAGAAATTTCTGTTTATGTGGTTGAATGTTTATATGCTAATTTAAGCAGGACAATTATTTTAATTCAATAAAAGTCAGAGAATTATTATGTGAAAAGATGCTTACCACTGTAATCAGTTAGTAAAGTTATAAAGCACTTTTATTTTAGGTGGGCATTTTTAAGACTGGTTTGACCAATAATATACACATAAACACACACACACACACACACACACACAACTTTCTTAATGCTAAACCATGTTAAAATATGGTTCTTAAAACATCTTGACATTTCTCTTACACAGGTCTTGTGACTGTTGTAGGACCAGATAACCATTATGAAACTGAGTGATGAGCTATGTAAGCAAAATGGGGCCTCTCCTGATAGGTGTCAAGGAAGTATAGAATGTTTGAGCTGTTTGAGAATTTGGAGATCATCTATTCCAGCAACATCATTCATAAACAAACTAAGGGTCAGAGAAATCAATCTGACTTGTCACACTCAGACTGTCTCTAAAGGTAAAATCTGATATAATAATAATCATCCAAGAGTTTGTTAAAAGGGTAATATTTTAATATGAATAAACATATAATCAATTAGTAATTTGCAAAAAGAATTACTCAGTGTTTACCTAGACACACACTTTATACCGTCTAAGTATTAAAACCTACAGTCTTGAAACGCTTAATGAGAATACTTGAGTTCAACACATTCACCTGAAATTTCTTTAAAATTTCTTATAGAAAGCATGTATGTTAGATGCTACAAAAGATGTTAAGAATTAATAAAAGGAAGGAGGAACAAAGGGAAGAAGGAAAGAAAATGACAATTCCTGCCCTCCAAAACTTACTTCTAGCTGGAAAGAAGGAATTGCTGTTTTAACACTTTGTTTAAAACTCCATACGCATTTCTGTATTATGTCTGTCCCTGCCATTACATGAAAAGTCCTTTGAGGGCAGAGAGCATATCATGTTCACTGATTTATCTCCCCGAGTTCTTTCTGTTAATAGCATTTGTTCAGTAAATGCTTCTTGAATTGAAGTGAATTCTGTCTATTATGGTGTATCCAAACATCGATAAAAGGATGACTCCTATCTTTTACATACCATTTCAGACTCATTAATGTAAATCCAATAAATGGTTTGCACAAAGAATAAATACATTTTTTAAACAACAGTGTGCACAAGTGAGTCTCACAATACTTGAGGGAAAAGTGCATGATAAAAACATTCATCTTTTTTAAAAACCTTGTGAAATATTTTAGATTGAATGTCAGTATTTTTCTTGAAATGAACAAGGACATTTAGGAATACACTCATTGACACTCTTGCTAAAGCCATTTAATTGTGACTATAGCTAAGCTGGCAATCTCAGCTGAAGACAAATGCTTTGATTCTATCTACCTTTGTTGTCTACGGCCATCACACCGTGAACACACCCGATTGACTCTGTATGCCTTTGTTAAAGTATGCAAGGTTGAGAGGGGAAATCATCTAACTGAAAGGCAAGGAAGGGTGTTATAAATCAGATAAGGTCCCAAGAGACAGATGATCGGCTGACAGGCATTTGGTCTGTTCAAGGCACAAAGGGATGACGTTTTGGTGTCACAGGGGTAAGTCTCATAGGAATCAGCCAGAAGGAAGGGCATGAGTGAAGGCATAGAGGTGAAGGGGCCAGTATACGCTTCCCGTTGTCCTAGAGACCAGGCGCTGTTCTGGGTACCAGTACTTTTTTTTTTTTTTTTTTTTTTCTTTGTCTTTTTTCCGTGTTACTTCCTCACATTAATTTCTTTCTGTAAAAAGGCTTGGGATATTGGCACTGTACGTTAACACCACCCGTGTGGAAAACAATCTATAGTATGTAATAAATGCTTTTAAAATGTTCATCCTCTTTACACCAATAATTCCACTTTTTGAAATCTAAGATTAACATCCCAGATACAGAAAAAGCATACAGATATTCACTGCAGCAGAAAGGTAGTATATTGTAGTGAAAAGAGGGCCTGCTTTTTTTTTTTTTTTTTCTTTTTTTTCTTTTTTCCGTGTCCGGCAACGGATCGCAACCCTCAGTGTTGCCCCCGTACCGGACCGGGGACCGGCAACGGGATCGCAAGCCTCGGTGTTGCTCCCGCGCCTCGCTCAGCCAGCGAGCGGGCGCCGGTCTGTATGTGGGATCCGAACCCTCGGACGGGAGCGCCGCCGCGCTTCCCAAGCGGCGCACTATCCAGTGCGCCACCGGGCCGGCCCTGGGTACCAGTTCTGATAAGTGGTTTCTGCTTTGTCTGCTGAGCTTAAGTGCTTCTTAGTATCTTGCCTAATTCCCAGAGTCACTTTAAGACTAAGGTCTTTCTTGGCTCCTATCAGCTACCCCTCCCTGCAAATAGCTAAGCTCTCTCACCACACCCCAGAGCATGCTCACCAGCTAACTGAATTTCCCACATGCTTTCCACCTCACTGCCCAGTTTCCTGAGTATATGGGTGAACTTGGGTAAGTTAGCTGAATCTTTTCCAAACTTTGGTTTGCTCACATATAGAATAGGAGAAATAATGTCCACCACTCTGGTTTGCTATGAGGATAAAACCAATAATGTCTGTAAATTGCCTAGTGTAATGCCTGACACATGGGACTTCTGTTCCCCTTTTGAGCTATGTTCATAGTTGGGACTCCTCCACTAATTTGTGTTACTACCACCTTCACCCCCCCATACACACCCAGGTACATGGACTGCTTTCTTGAAATACCACCCATTTTGCTGGCCTTCTCTCCACCAGTCTGCTCTGCTGCAGAATAGTGTTGCTGCCCACACGGGCAGCTGGCTCCGTGCCTGTGATGCCTGCTCCATCTCTCCAGCTGGCCCATTTCCCCTGCTGGCCCCTCCCAGGCTACAGCTTCCTGATGATAAGTGATGTCCTGAAATAGGATACTAAGAACTCTTAGTCTGGAAAAGAGAAAGCTCAGGAAAACCTGGAGCTGTTTTTAAACATTCAAAGGCCTGAACCATAAACAAGGAATTAGACCAGGATTTCTAAACAGTTTTATGCCATGGACCCCTTTGGTGGTCCAGTGAACCTTATGGACCCTTTGTTACAACAGTGTTTTTAAATGTACAAACTATACTCTTACAAAGAAACCAATTATATTGAAATACAGTTATTGAAATATTTTAAAAACAAGTTTGTCATATAGCAATGAATATGTTTTTTATTAAGACAAATAATGTGTAGCAGAAGGCCTAATAACCTCTCAAATTCCAAGGTTACACTGAATGTAAATGATATTTCAAGATTTCTGGGACATCTGGAATATGATATAAAAATATCTGTGATTTCTGTTATTGACAAAGTCATAGAGACTGTTACTACTACTGTGGTTTGTTGCCTCCATTCAATAATTACAGGAAATCCAAATTTAGGTAGAGATAAGTGAAAATAAATGTTATTTTTTTCCCCATCTAAGTTCACATACCCTGGAATCTACTCATAGATATTCTTGGCCCATGCCTTCCCCTCAACTACCCTGTGTAAGGACTGCGAGGACCCTACCTTAGACTCATTCTGTGGAATTCAAAAGAGCAGAACTAGTCTCAGGGGGTCCATGTTATAAAAAGGTAGATTTCAATTCACCACAACAAAGAACTTTCTAACAATTAAAAATCTTCAAATAGGCCACTAAGTGAAGTAATGAGTATTCAAAAGGGGTTAAATATTATTAAATAAAGATTTTTGTACCAGAAAAGAAATTGGAGCTCTATTTACATAAGTTATAACGTGGACAATGCAGCAGTCTTGCTAACGCTTGCCAGCCATGGTGCAAGGTGTTTTGCATTCATTCACTCATTCAGTTCTAACAGTAAGCTTGGGAGGTAGGCATTATCTCCTGAACATCAACTCAGGATTGTTTTTAAAAATCTTGACAAAGACAAACATCTTACAGGTAGAATTCAAATCAAGGTCTTTCAGGTCCTGAAGTCTAGCAGTTTCCATCTGTAAAATGGAGTTAATAATGCTTACTTATAGGGTTATTATTAAGACTTCAAAAGATAATATTTGTCAAGTGCATATGTCAGATAATTAAGGATAGTGATATTCAGAGTGTTTAACATGTATTAACTAATTTCATCCTTACAGCAACTTTATGAGGGAAGCAATATTATCATCCGCACTTTACAGATGAGAAAACAGAGGCACTAAGATGTTGAATAACTTGCCCAAGGTTATACAACTGCAAACTGGATCTGAACCCAGGTTGTCTAACTCCAAAGTCCATGACATCATACTAGCAATTTGTCTTTTGTGTATGCAAGATTTCTCTCCTCAACAAGGCAGTCACTGTTCAAAGGTAAAAAATAGAACTACCTTCGTAAAAGTAGGGGTTTTGGGGGCGTGTAAATTCAAGTTAGGCCTGCAGTTCTGTTCTTCACTGTACAGCCCATGAATGCTCTGTATTGAAGATCTCTGTCATCTCAATCCACACTTACTACACATGCTAATATTTCAGCAGGGAAGAGAGAGTTTCTTACTTTTTGATTATTACTCCTTCTTTCCTAGTTCTGTCACAGCTGCTGGTAGAGTCAAAAACAAATAACCCTGAGCCAAAGCAAAAAAAAAATCTGGGCAGGGTTCTTCCTTCTATGAGATTCTCTCTCTGAGGGAGATCAGCAACAAAAATGTCAGCTTTCGCTAAGTCCCTCCACAACACAAAGTATCATCATCTAAAACAACCTTACAATTTTACTCATAGATTTCCTCCTTTTTGCCCTGTTTCCATCTCTTCCTTGTCCCCTCACCTACATTTGAGGGCACAGCGAGCAAGTCTCCTCAGAAGGAAGTGTGAAAATTTCAAAACAACAAAGTAAAAGAACCAGACTTTGTAGTACCTATCCCTGCCCATTTGACTCAGAACCAACTTGTTTTGCCTGACTTTTTATCTATCTATCTATCTATCTATCTATCTATCTGTCTGTCTGTCTGTCTGTCTGTCTGTCTGTCTGTCTGTCTACCTACCTACCTATCTATCATTTTTCATGTCAGTTCTGGCAAGTTTTTAAAAATTATTTATTATAAGCATATTATTATTACAAATCATGATTTTTCTTTATGCCCTTTACCCAACCTGCCCCTCCCCAAACCTTGCCCCTGCTTCCCCCCATCTCCAGTATCCTTAGGTTTGTTTTTTCCTTCTGACCGTTCAATGTATTGTTTTGGTCTCCTTCCTTCCTTCCTTCCTTCCTTCCTTCCTTCCTCCCTCCCTCCCTCCCTCCCTCCCTCCCTCCCTCA